>NW_010193527.1:591-5684 GCF_000695765.1 Mesitornis unicolor | reverse complement strand
CCCCGGCCACCCACGCTTGCCACGGGGCCACCACGAGACTGGGATGCCCACAGCCCAGTCCTCCCGGCCTGGTGCCCGGCACTGGTGGCAGCCTCCACCCCCTGGTCCCCAGCTGGTTTTCCCTGCCTGCTTCCTGGCTCAGCACTTCGCTAGTGGTGATTCAGGCAGCGGTTGCCAAATTTGGTGCCTGGCGTTTCGGCCTCCCCATCTGTATTTCCAGCTGGAAGCTGCCAGGCAGTGCCGGCCAGAGGGAGCAGTGCATGGCAACGCTATGCCACTGGCATCACTGCACACCGGTACTGCCGGCCTGAGCCTGGAAAGGCTGCGCGATGTTGGGACAGGGCTGCGAAACCCACAGGGGGATGTCTCAGTGCCCGGTGTGGTGATGCCCTGGCCCCCAATCTGGGGGTGCTCCAGTCCTTGGAGTGGGGACACCCCACTCCCCAGTGTGAGGATGCTCTGGTTGCTGATGTAGGGATGCTTCAGTTCCTGGTGGGGGAACACTCCTGTCCCCAGTGGGGTGACACCCTGGTGCCCAGGGCAGAGCCCTATGTCCTCAAAATGGAGGAGCCCTGGACCCCAGTGTGGGGAATGTCCCTGGCCCTGGGGTGGAGTTGCCCTGGTCCCTCACACCGGGGAGCCAGGGATGGAGTTTGTGGGCACACATCCATATGGCATCTCTGCATCTCCTCAGCCATGGCTGCCCTCTACGTGGCTCTGCTCAGGGCCATCCCGAGGGCTCTCCCTGCTGCCCCTGGCTCTGGAGGCCAATGGGGTGGCAGCCAGGGAGGTGACAGCAATTGGGGCTGGATGACCACAGTGGTGATGCTCTCCCCTTTCCCTCCAGGCTCCTGCCATCCCGCTGAAGGTGTCCGTCACGCCTCGAGCTGGCAGCTGCACCCGGCCAGCAGTGCTCATCCTCCTGTGCACCCGCTGCTTTGCCACCATCACCTCGCCGTGCCAGGACCTGCTCGTCCGCACCGTGAGTGATACAGCCCCCCACATCGGGACCAACCATGCCCAGAGATGGGGTGACCCTGGAGGACACTGGTCCCCCATCCCTGGAGACGCTGCTCGTTGTGCTTCAGGGATGAGGGACACGCTTGGCTGCTGCTGGTGGCACAGAGCACGGGGCTGGCCAGGCAGGGAATGACGCAAAGGGCTGGAAAAAGCTCCCGTTTCCTCCGGCCGGCGGGAGGAAGGTCAGGGATGGGGTTTGGCTCCAGAGAGCTGAGCAGGGGCCGGGCGCTTTGTTAGCAAAATAAACCTCCTGCTTTGTTTGCAGCTAATAATAAAGTGGGCTGAGCTCCCCGCGTGCCGCTGGCCGCCCATGCCGCTCCCAGCCTGTGGCCCCAGAAACCCCTTATTCATCAGGGGTGATCCCCAGCCACAATGGAGCTGGGGCTCCGGAGATGCCCGCCTGGCTTAGCTTTACATCCACAGCCTTCATGCCAGGGAAAAGCCTTTCCGTGCTTTCCCCATGCCAGCCCAAGCCGGGGAGGGATGCGCCTTACCCCCTTCAACCCCGGTTCAGGCTGCCCCTCACCCTGCAGGATGCACACCTCGACCCCGGGACCACTGTGACACTGGGCCCTGACCTGCCTGTGGCCACCAGCAAGGGGCAGCTGCTGGCCTGGGCTGTGGGTGAATACAGGGGCATCACATCCTACAGCGAGCTGCGGGACCCCCGCTGGGTCCAGCTCCACCTCGGAGAAGGTGCGTGGGGCTGGGGACTGGCACTTGGCGGGGGGATAGGGTGGACAGTGATGCTCCCAAAGGGTGACAACCCATTGGGGCAAAGTACGATCCCAGGGAAGATGCTGCAGGGACCGGTGCCACCGGGACTGGGGCATCAGTGCTGGCCCTGAGCGTCTGTGTCCCCCCTGCCAAGCCTGGTTTGGCTTTGGTGACACCTCTGCCTCTGCAGACAGGGGCAGCCCCCCAGACTGCATTCCCCAGGAGCGCTTTGATGCCACCTCGCACCTGGAGACCGAGGTCTTCTTCCACGGGATGAAGGGCTGCTCGCTTGAGGATGCCCAGATCACCAGGGCTGCCCACATCATCCACCTGCAGCCTGAGCCCAGGTACCACGGTGTGGGTGGAGGGACCCCCAAGGGGGTGGGGGATTGGTGGGACAAAGAGCGGCACAGGTGGTGGGACAGACTTGGAGATGCTCAGAAAGGGACGGGGGTGTTTCCTAGGTAGAAACCCCCTATCCCAAGGGGGGCTATGGCATCTGCTGGCATGGAAGCCTTATGCTGGGGTGGGGGGGGGTCTTGTGGTTTCACAGATCCCCCATCATGGAGGTGGACCTGTCCCTGAGCTGTCCCGAGCCAGCCATGAGCAACCAGTTCCTCATCCTGCAGAGCCGGTCCAACCTCACCTGGTCTCTCTCCTTCAACAACTGCCACATCCAGTTCCTGGTAGGGCTGAGCAGGGTGTGCGTCCCCCACCACCTCCGCCAAAGGGGGCTGGTGGCATGGGGGGTGGCAGGAGGGCCCCTGGGGACACTGGGCATGGGGAGGTGGCAGTCCCCTTGCTGCAAGCCCTCCCAGCGGGGACAAACCCAGAAGCCACCCCTGAACATCCCCAGCTGTCCCTATTCCTACTTAGTTTTTTCATGCTGCCCCTCCACACCCCAATAGGTCTCTGGGAACTACAAGATTGAGCCTCTCTCCACACTGCCAATCCCCGGGGTGCTCCTGCCCGACACCGAGCGGGGCCTTGTCGCCAAAGCCTTCGAGAAGAACTACAGCACCATCGCCTCCTACTCCCTCATCCCAACCAGTGCCCGCATCAGCCTGGAGCTCCAGGAGCATGGTGAGGCCCCTGGAGCCATGGGTCTGAGTGGGTCTGGGGTCCTGCTGCCCCTACTCAACCCCCTGCATCTCTCCATCCCACAGAGGCGCTCAGGAGGGTGCCCCCAACGCCCACCCCCCCAGCCCCCACCGTTGACTCGCTGCCCCACGTGCTGCTGCTCATGCTCCAGCCCTGGAAGTGCACAGATGACACCATGGAGATCGTTATCGCCAGGTCCCATCTGGAGGTGAGGGGAGGGTGTGGGAGGGGTCCCAATGCTTGCCAGCATCACCCAGGAGGTTCGCATTTGTTCTGGGTGCTCAGGATGGGCAACACGGGGCCATCCCCAGCCAGAGGGTGACCACTGGGTGCTTTTCTCTCAGCCCATCAAGGACGTGGTGAACATCACCCTGCGGGACATCAACTGCCAGGCGGAGAAAAACGCCACTCACTTCATGTTGAAAACGCCCCTCAGCCACTGCGGCACCTCGCTGGAGGACAGGGGCCACGCCAACAATGAGGTGAGGGGGAAGCTGACCGGTGCGCTGCCACCAGCCCCACTGATGCCTGGTGGGGGCTTCTCCACTGGGACCTCCTTTTGCATGGCTGGAAACCCCCCTGCAGCCCAGGGCTGAGCCCCACGCCTGCGTGCTGGAGGAGATGGGGTGGTGTGGGTGACCCCCAGGCGGGACACCCTCCTTATCCTATCTCAGGGTGGGACCCCCCCCATCCCATCCATCACTGGAGACAATAGACACCCACGGTGGGGTCCACTTGGCTGACCCACCCTTCCCTACCTCCTCGCAGCTCATCCTCAACCTGGCCAAGGGCGCAGTGCTCCGGAGTGTGCGGGTAAGAGCCAAGTATCCCGGTGGGTTCATGATGGGACCACAGGAGTTGGGTGCTGGTGCCGCCACGGGTGCCAGGAGTGGCCTCAGCACCATCCCTGCTTGCAGGTGGCCTTCCAGTGCAAGATCCCACGGGAGCTCTTCCTGCGCCTCTTCCCCACTGCCGCCTTTGAGGCACCGCAGACGGAGCTGGAAGTCAACAAGGAGGCCTTTGTGCAGGTACCGCCGCCATTCGGCACCAGGGCTGGGGGGGATCCGGCCATCCCCAGACTGGTGACCCTGATGGTGTCCCCTTGTCCCCGTGGCAGGCGTCCATGCGGTGGGAGGACCCCCCGGCTGCCCTGCAGCTGAAGGAGTGCTGGCTGGCGGCGCCGGGGCGGGAGCCGGTGCTGCTGGTGCAGGGCGGCGAGGCACGGGGCACGGGGGTGGCTGTGCTGGAGGGCCCCCCCAGCAGCCGCGGGAGGAAGGTCTGGCGCTTCCGCTTCACCTACACTGTCCCCGAGGGTGGGCGCATCCCCTTCTCCGCCACCCTCAAGTGCAAGGCTGGCTTGCAGGTCAGTGTAAACCTCCTCCCACATCCCATGGTGACACCATGCTGGTCCCCACCATCAGTGATGGCAGCCTGGTGGGTTCATCCCCAAATGCTGAGCTCCATCACTCAGATGGGAGCAGCACTCCCAGTCCCCCAAAAGCCTGGGGGCTCCCAGCCCCATCCTCTGCCAATGGTGCAGGAGATGTAGAGGAGGGTCTACCCCCTCTCACCCCAACCTCCACCTCTGCAGAACAACACCATCTTCGAGAAGGTCCTGGAGGTGACGGTGAAGGGCAGCTGGCAGCCACCCAACAGTGAGTTTGGGGCAGAGGAGGGGGCCAGGGCGGGAAGGGAGGTGCTGGGGACACCCCTCCAGTGTGGTGGTGCTGATGGCCTCCTCCTCCTGCAGACCGGGGCCTGGGGCTGGCTGCTGTCCTGGGCATCACCTTCGGCGCCTTCCTCATCGGGGCGCTGCTCACCGCCGGGCTCTGGTACATCTACTCGCACACCCGTGAGTATCCACCGCCCCTGGGGACCCCCATGGTGGGATGGTGGGGGGACACCACGCACATGTCCCTTGTTGGGTTGCCCATGTGCCCCCTGAGGGCCCCAGGTGAGCCAGGTACCAGGCTGCTGCGTTGCTATCATCCATACAGCCCTCCTGGCGCTGCCACAGGGGAATGACCCTGCTTGGGCTGGCTGGGGCTCCCCAAAGTCCCCCCCATTGCCCTGGTGCCCCATGGTTCCCCCATGCCTGCCTCCATCCCGGCAGCTTGGGAAGGCTGAGGAGCAATCTGGGAGGGTTCCCATGGGGATAAGCCATGGCCTCCGCCGGCCGCCCTGAGTCTGGTTTCCCCTTGGTGTTCCTCCCTGGCCCCGTGGTGGGCGGCGTGAGCCAGGTCCCATCTCCACAC
>NW_010193527.1:0-515 GCF_000695765.1 Mesitornis unicolor | reverse complement strand
CGGCACCCCCCAGAGCCCCCCCTGCTCCACCAGCAGCATGGCCTGACCCCGCTGGGCCCCTCCGAGCCTACCCAGACCCCGGCACACGGACTTGGGGACCCACCCCAGCCTCATTAAGCTGTTTTTTTCCCCCAAATCTCAGGCTGAGCCCGGAGGGGGCCTCCATTACTCATTCAGTGAATGCTTTGGCCCCCCGAGGGCAGCCCACACCAGGGGGGTGCACCCTGTAACCCCCCTGGGGTTCCCCGCTGCTAAAGTGCGCCAGGGAGGCGGAGAGAGCAGCTACTGCCAAAGCCCCCACAACGCTCCCCATCAAATGGGGAGGGAGGGGGCAAAAGCAGGTGCCCCTAGGGCATGCCCCAGCACTTGGGGTGACCCTTGCACCCCTCCCCTGTCCCCTCAAGAAGGCAGCAGGCACCACCAGGAGCAGCAAGAGGTTTATTGGGGGGAAAAGGGGGGTGGAGCTGCTACTCCCCTGCAGGGCAATGGGCAGAAACCACCCCCCACCCCCCCCA
>NW_010193526.1:0-23392 GCF_000695765.1 Mesitornis unicolor | reverse complement strand
GGGAGGAGGCGGCGCTGAGGGGGGCGTTTCGTGGGCGGGAGGGCGGCGGGACGAGTTTTCCGGTGCGAATAGGCTGAGATTCTGGAATTGCCGCCGTTCTTTCGTCTTTTCGTGGACCTCGTGTAACTCTCCTGCTCATTCGCCCTTGAAGTGTGTTTTAAATTAAAAAAAAACAAACAATAAAAGAGATGAAAAAGCCTATCTAAGGCTGCGGGCGCAGGGTGACCTGTGAGGGTGACTGGTGGGTCACAGCCCGCCAAGGGGCACCTCAGTCCGGCTAAGGGTAGCTCTGGTACTTCTGGAGTCTTGTAAACCTGTATTAGTTGTTCCTATTAACTTCTTGAGGACACTTTGTTCCCTTCCAGGGGCTTTAAGCAGCAGTGATGGGGAGAGCTAAGCGCTCCCTGCCCACATTCCCAGTGTCTTGATCTTTCAGTGTGTGTTGGGAGAAGGATCTGCTTCTCAATACTGTAATAGGCCTTGTGAGATCAAAGATCCGTGTGTGCTCGCTTTCAAGTACATGCCTTAAGACTCGGTGAACTGTCATTAAGCGGTGCAGGTTAAGCATGTTTTGGAGTGGGGCCCACAGTGCCTTCACCAGGTAAGTATAGAATGTCACAGCAAATAAATAGTGTCAGGGATTTGTGTTTAAGGCCACTTAGCTTTTGATCTAGAGCTTGAGATGTGTCTTGTTGAAGTCCAAATCACAGAAGTGAACAGCTGAAAGTTACCACTGCTTCCATCAAAAAAGTAACTACTTGGCGTGCTGGGCTTTTTAATGCCTTTAATTTGCAAACTCTAGCTTCTTGTTAGTTTTGCTTGTTGCATTACCTTGCCTTGAAAAGATGTGATTGTGCTCAAAGATCTCACAAAGTTCAAAGGCTTGTACTGGGGATGAAATGCTAATGGACAAAATGGCTCTTAAATCAAGGTCTTCCACAGATGAGTTTATCTTCTCTGTAAAAAGAGGGAGAAAATGCCGTATCCCTTGATAGCTCTGGATCTGAACTTTTTGTCTGCCTCAGCTGTCGGTATGAGCTCTTTGTCTTAGATCTGTTCTTGCACTGGACCTTTACTTAGTCAGTATCCACTTCAGGAACTCACATCTTACCTACTCTGAGGAACAGTGATTGAATTCAGCTCTCCTTAATATTAAAATTCTGAGGAACACAAGTGAGGCATTTTGGGGAATTAAAAGCCCAAATGGTTTTACCAGATACCAATTTTACACAGCATGTTGCAGCATCTGTACAGCCTCAGATTTAGCTGCTCTCTGTATGATTCAAACTAAGCCTTTTTCCTCCAGGATTGGAAAGAAGGAAAATTCAAAGTTTCCTCAGCTGTGGTAGGTTTATGGAGAGGGATTGTATTTAGTTCCCCAAACATGGGACTGGTTTTGGTATCACAAAATAGAGAGGGTTCAGGCTGATTTTTCCTAGAGTGTAGGAACAAGGCAAATTCCAGAAGGACCCAGCATTGCTACAACTGATTGACAATCGATTTGTTTGATCCTAAGAGCAGTGTGTCTTTCATGGATTTCAGAGCCTTGCTTATCCCTGCTGTAACTACTGGCTTCACAGGAGTTATGTTGGGATGGACTGATCTTATATCCTACTTTTTAGTTTTGTTTTCATAGATACTTCAGTCAATGACCCCGTTTCTTTCTTCCAGCCTCACTGCCAAGACAGAGAGCGTTCACTGTGTTCTCCAGCATTTGCTGTTCCTCTGTTTTTGACTGATGGTGATCAGAACACTAGACAATGATATTGTGGTACTTACAGGCAATTGGCAGCCTGCAGGATCCAGAGAGAAATGCAGACTGAGGAGCATTTGCAGGTGTACTTTGAAAGAAAACTGTCCTCCACCTTTGGTGGAGTATTACAGATCCGTCAAGGGAACAGACAGCTACAGTGCAGGTCAGTTCAATGCCAGGAGTTTATCAGGTGTAAAGAAACGAAGGAGAATCCTCAAGCCCAAGTGTAAAAAAGGTGGTAGCTTTCCCACAGCCGGTAACTGAAATGCTGAAGTGCACTGACCCATAACTGAAGCAGGACACCCAGTTACACATGGCACCTTGCAGTTTGCAAGGCCAGCTTAGTGCTGCACTACCAGAGTGGCTATTTGCAATCTGCAGAAGTGCCTGTTCCCTTCAGGACTATGATAGTGTGAGGGGTATAGGCACTGTAAGGCGAAGCTGCCATCGGTTGTAGTTCCAGTGCTTCCCTCAGCCCAGCTGCCAGATGCAAGCTTTCATTTGCTTTTTTCTGATTTGTGCCCTTTGATACTTTTGTTTCTTAAATTTCAAGAGCCTTTTTCTGTTCCTTCTTAGCTGAGGACATGGAAAGTTGCATAATGGTATGACTGAGATTGACTGAACTGCTTTGGTGTTATTTTGGAGCTATGTTCCTGTGTTCTTTGAGGAGAACGGGTGAGGCAAGGGTACTGATAAAGCATTCAAGCTTCCATAGCCTCATTTTCCCATCTGCCAAAATTCTCTTTTGGGCATTATACTGGGAGCAGAAGCATCTCTTCTGCCAGAGGAGCCCTGCAGGCTCACCAGAAGGCAGTCTTTGTTGGCAGCATAGGAGAATTCCTGATGTTCTTCCAGCAAGGCAAATATAATAAAAAATAGGAAGCCTGTTCATCAGCCTCCCTTTTAGTTTTGTTTGCCTATGAATACTCTCAGTTTTCTTTCTGAATCTTTTTGGATGTGGAGTGGACTGTCAATGGTTATGGCTACGTCTATAAAGTCCTCCTGAGAAAGTAAATACAAAATCTCTGATTCATCATTCATCTGGGCTTTGTTTCAGCATGTATACTGAACGTATACTGCAACTTAAACTGGTGCTTTGAGACCATGGCAGGATTTGAGACTCGAGTCTAAGCGATGGGTGAGGTTCCCCAAGGTGTGGTGAGCTAATCTCACAGCTCGCTGCTGCCGGGAGGGACAGGACCACACAGGGAAAGGAGAGCAGGGGAGCCAGACCTCTCATTCTGTATAACTACCTCTCATATCAGCTCAGATATGTGTGGGACTGCAGCCTACAGCTATGGGTCACGTCTAAATTACACTGCTGTACAGTAATTTCCAGGTGTTAAGGCAAGCAGAGCCACAGTTTGAGTCGCTTTTGTGTTTTCTAGTTTCCATTCACCAGGAAGACTTGTCATCAGGATTTATTTCTGTAATAGTGAGATCTTTTAGATTGTGCAATAGCCTTCTGTTCCAGCCCTGTCTTTTTATATATTAAAAAGAAATGTAAGAAGGAGATTGGATTAAGTTCTGGAGTCAGAGAAATTACTTGATGGAAAGGGTTGAATGGCGTAGAATTATGACATATGATCTAGAGTTAACAGTCTGCCCACCCAGAAACACCTAGTGCAATAAAACAAGTCTTGTCCAGAGATCAAATGGAGAATTTTGCTCTAAAGTCATAGCTAATATCATTAGAAAACTTTATCATTGCCCTGGCTGGCTAAGAAGAAAATATCTTTATTTTCTCCCCCAGCTCATTTAGAACCGTGTCTGTCTTGCTTCCTCATACTCTTTTTCCCTGTTTCTTTTCCACTTCCCTATCATCTCATGTGGTTTCTCTGTTCTCCATTTTGAACCCACTTCTCAGCCCGGTGTCACCTTGGACAATCAAACGATGGAAAGGGACTCAGCTCTGTAATGGGAACTGTCCCCACAGCCACTGCTCAAGGCTGCCAGAAGCCTTGGGCAGACACTACATCACTTATATTTGGTTTGTAAGTAGAAAACCACCACTACTGCCAGAGAATTGAAAGAGGGAAGAAGGAGCACAGGGTCATGGGGTTACTCTGAGTTTACCTACTGGAAAATCTGATTCCAAAACATATACGCAAAATAAATCATGTAGGTCAAGTCCTGGTTCATCCCCTTATTAAATAACGTAATACAGGAAATATTTGACTGCTTTTTTGGGAGGTGGGACAGGTTTGTCCCCAGACGTAGTGTTTGTGTGTTTTGCTTCTAGATCAGAATAGGAGGAATCAAAATACCACCTCCTACTTTTCTGTGGTGTTAATGAGGTCAAGTAATTGATGCATTCGGCCTCTGGGCTCAGGCGCTGACAGGCGATCATGTGAATGGCACACAGAGTATTTGCGATTCATCTGAATGGAATGCAAAGGCACAGGGGTGCCTACGTAGGATTCATGTTCTGTGCCAGCTGGATGTGCGGAAGGCTTACGCCTGCATGGGTTCACAGTCCTTGGTGCCTGCAGAGAGGTAACCGTAACAGTGTGGTGTCTGTTCCTGCAGAGCATGAGGTCATGCAAAAGCACTGCAGAGACGGAGATTGTAAAAAGCATTGCATGTAGCTTAGTTTATCTCATTCTTTGCAGCTTCTCCTGGAGAAGGTTCAGAAAGATCACACTTGGGATGTTCCCTGTCCTGAAGTGGCTGCTTTCGTATCAGTTCAGAGAATGGATCTTGAGGGATCTACATGCAGGCCTAAGTGTTGGGATGTTTCAGATTCCTCAAGGTAGGCAGAGAAAAAACCACTCTAACTTCCTTTGGTATATCACGCTTTTCATAACCTACCTCCTGAGTGTGTTTCTGTTCTTTCTGATGACATCAGGTTACGTGGGAACTCTAACCTTGGAAGTTCCTTAAATCATTAACCTATTTATTTGCATATTTGCAAGGGAACTTCTTTTCTATAATCAGATGTCACATGGTGTCATTTCAAGGACAGGACACCACTCAACATATAAACTACTAGCAGCATTTTCCTATATTGCAAACAAAATAACACGGTCTTGAAAATCCCCTTTGCAAAATCAGGTCTGTTAGATACTCGCATACGCAGCCACCCCACTAATAGGTGGCCTAAATGAAGAGTTATTCTGTTTCTTTGCCTAATTTCTAGTTAGCAAGGGCCCATATTGTAAAACAACATTGGCTTTTGTCACTGTCACTAACTTCATCAGGTCCTGAACTGGGATTTTCGTAAAGGTGGTCATGTTTTCATCAGCAAAATTTAACTTAAAAATAGTAACCAAATGTAGAGAGCCTTCAAAATTTGCTTGATTTTAGAAATGGATTTTTGCTTTCCAGAGCTTTTAGGAGTTTGGCTGATCAGGTTACCTCTGCCAAATGTCACTGTCTTCCTCTCTGCGTTCTGCTGCTCGATGTTGTATGTTATATTTGGGACTTCCCATCATATCTCAATAGGTGAGCTTTATTTTGTACTGCAGAATGTTTCTTCAGACTTAAAAATTATGTTCAGTGCTGCTTCAAAAACCTGTCAATACGTCCAATCTATTCCATCTAAAAGGTAAGTGTTTGTAAGGTGAGAATCCAGGCCCCAGACTCTCAGTTCAATCTTGTTCCAGTTCTGCAGCTGATGTGTGGTGAGAATTTCACCACGTTTCAGCCACGAGGTCCTTTTTACCTCTGAGGACAAGAGCTGTCACAGCCACCAGTGCAAAGGAGATGACGGGAGTGGCATGGAGGCGTCTCCTTTGTAAAATAAAGGACAAGTGCAAGCTGCTTCACATTTGCCCTCAGGATGTTACTGTGAATCATGGTCCGGGTCTTCTCCATGGCCTTCTCCATGCAGTTTCTTGCCATTGGGAGAACTGTTGATGGGTTTAGGTTCTTAATGTTTTCAGAAGCTAGATTATTCAAATGCTGTTTACATGTGAGAAGGCCCTTGCCATTATCATAATAAGTGGGTATGTGGTGCCCTGGCCTCTTAGGTAAATTGGCAGTTCTTTCTCTGGCTGACTTATGTATTTCAGCCTTTCTGGCAGCTCATTGTAATGCATCCATTTCTTGTGCTTTGCATTAAAAGCTTTTTGTCGTGCATCTGACCGACTGAAGACTTCACTCATAAAATGAAAGGAATCTGAAATTTTCAGACAGGACTTTGGAAACTTGAGATACCTACTCAGAAAGAGTAAAAATTATATATGTGGATGATATATGTCAATGAAAATAGACTGTCTTGTGTTGCACAGACTGATGGTGGAGGGCAGAGATGGATGTGTGGTTTTAAGATAAATCTTTGTTGCAACATCTCATGCAGTTCCACTTTCTGTTCCCTGTTCCGTTGGTTCCAGGCTCATTCAGCATCCTAAATACAGTGGTGGGAAATGCTCTGAAGACTCTTAATTTCAACTGAACGTTGTTCTCTAATGGTTCACTGGACAACTTCGCAGGCCCTACATTTATGAAGTATTACATGGAGATCTTTGCACTTAGCGCATCAATAACATTTCTGACTGGCATCATTCAGGTAGAAGATTAATCTCTTTTTATCCTTAATGCTGTATCCCTGTGTGCAGTCTCTGTACAAATATAAGGATTGGAACTGCTTGCATATGCTTACCACAAATACGAAGCTCAGCACATTTGAATACGTATGTTCTGCAAACTGGGACACGAAGGTCTCTTCCTCTCATGCTGTCTGAAAAGGATATGATAGGTTAAGATTCGTGTTTCCATGATTAATATGTGTCAAGTACATTATTATCTTTTATGTGGACCAGTTCTGGAATACAGTGACCCTTAGCTACTCCTGCATAACTGCACACACTTGATGCAAAGTGCTCCTGATTTGGTTTGCCATTGCCTTACTTAATTGTGCATGATGAAACTAGCATGTTCAAATAACCAGGCATCATGTATGGCAGTGAAGAGTCATGCTCTTCAAATATGGAAACAAGAAGGGCGGAGTTAGACACTGATAATTATATCATGTCTCACTTCTCGTTTGTTCCATACAGTTGCTGCTAGGCTGCTTTTGCCTGGGGTTTGTAACAGCGTACGTGCCGAAGACTCTCGTTGATGCTTTCCTCACTGCAGCAGCACTGCATGTCATTATAGCACAGCTCACCTTTATCTTTGACGTCATGTTTGACTTCCATAAGGGCCCCCTGGGCATTTGCTATGTGAGTAAATTCATTCTTAGTCAAGGAAATGCATGTTTCTTGGAGGGGAAAAGAAAAGAACAGCTTCAGAAATTGAAGGTTATTTCAATCTAAGCCAGTTGCTAAGGGATATTTGTGCAAGTCTCAGCTGTGGTTTACTTTGCCTTCCTGTTGTTTTGAACAGTGTATGGAGCTTATTGTGTGGCATGCAAGAAGAAAAGTCTGTGTGCATATTTTTAGTTACTTATGTAGTGCTATAATAGATTGTCAGCATGCCTATAATTGTAGTACAGCAAAGGTTAGAGGAAAAGGTACTTTTTTCCTCAATAGACCATCATGGGCAAGCTACTGGGCACACAGTATCTCACCATATCTGACACAGAAGCAGCAGACTCCAAGTTAAAGACAAGCTAATGCTAATTCATCCTACTTTACTTTAGTAGCATCAATCAGACAACTTGAGAAAAAGGCAGTGTAGAAGAGAGGAGAATGATGGTATTAAATCTGAGCTATCTGTGGCAGTGTTTTCTCTGCAGATGCCAATGGATGAGATAGATTTTTTTTAAATATTGTTTTGCTCTTAGCATCTCTCTTCTAACTGGAGATACCATCATAGCGGAAAGGATGTGTTCAAGTGTCAGGGCAACCTCTGTCAATCTCCTGGAATACAGAAATAGCTGTAGTACTGCCTCTGATCCTCTCTGTGATGATTCTTTTTCAGAATCTATTTAGTTTCTTCCTGGCTCTCCCAAAGGCCAATGCCACCAGCATATTGCTGTTTTTGCTTGGCGTGGCCGTACTGCGAGTCAACAAAGCTATCATGATAACTTACAAACACACTCCTATTGCATTTCCTATGGAACTTCTCTTGGTGAGTCATCTCCAAAATGCTATTGTGATAATTGAACTAACAGAAAGTACAATATGCTTTACTTGAAAAAGCACTTCACATATTACTTCAGGATGCTGTTATAGTTACACACTGAATCTGTGCTTAAGTCCTTTAAATACTCCTACAAGATGAGTTGTCCTTAGATGTATTATATTCAGTTTCAGGAGCAAATGCTGTCTCATGGCTGGTGTTGCTTCTTGTTTTCTTTCCCAGATTATCACAGTCACCATTATTTCTAACTGCATTCATCTTCACGCTGAATCTAGTAATGCTGTGATCAGTATGGTTCCTCAGAGGTTAGTTATCTGTGCTGCTAATGAGGTTGTACTTTGGAGATACAAAAGAGGTATTTCAGCCTGTTCTTAAAATCTGACATGGGCTGACTTTTACTGGGAAGTACAGCTACAGGAATAACTCTTCAAGAGATTTAATTGCATCATTTTTGAGCACATGCAGAATTCAAACTACAGTTTTCTGTATTAGATTCAGGTTTTATTAGCAGACAGGGGAAGGAATTTGCAATTTTTGTGAGGTGGAAGTCTTACAGATTGAGAGCATCTCCTGTGGGGAGTTGGATGCCTCTGATGATGATGATAAGTTTGGAGTTACTGTGGACAGAGCTCAAGATAGGTCTAAACTTCTCTGTTCTCTGATCCTGTAGGTTTCTGCCTCCTACACTGCCAGCTTTATCAAACCTGAGCATGATCATACCACATGCCTTCTCCCTTGCTATTGTAAGCTATTTCCTTCTTGTGTTTGTTGGAGAGAGGTATGCTTCACTTCACAACTACAGTATTGCCAGCAATAAGGTGAGAGCCAAGCTGCATGTACCTCCTAGGCCAAGGAGCAAGCTGAACTCAACTTGCAGAGCCACTGCCTACCTGACAGTGGTAGAAACTCAAGGATGGAGTGAATACACCAGATGATGGTTTTGTAGCACATGGTTATCCCTCCCTATAGAAAGTGGATGTTATAACCAATAATGTGAAGGCCAAAACATGGCCTTCTTTGACCAAGAGGGCTTTGTATATTCCTAGTGATTGGGATGACCCTCACACACACACAGTGCTGCGACCGATCCCTGAGGACAGGACTGTTGCTGTCACGAATCCATGAGACTATAAAAGCATGATAAATTAATAGCTGAGATTGTAAATGGCCACAGTAGCTGCAGTTCTTCTTTAAATGTGGCTTTAAATCCCAGTGTATGGATTCTCTGAGTGAGTGCTCTGACAGGCTTTTAAGCTAAAACTGTGTTATTTTCCTGTGTGCTAGAGTTAGTAAGCATTAGGTGTTTTGCACTGTTCCGTGTTTAGCTTGTTGTGATGGCTTTGGATCTTTATTAGCATGAAACTAAGCCAGTAAGGAAGCTGCCCTGACTTCTCAAAGTCTCTGGAGATAGATATAAAGGAAATGTCTTTTCCACTCAGCTTTTGTCCAGGTGTACTATGTGGTGCGCTGAGATCTGCCACATGTTAGTACTTCGTAGCTTTGGGGTTCTAAGTGGTTTCTTTGAGAGGAGCTGAATTTTTGGGTCCGTGAGATCCTCAGATGTGAAAACTGTATGCCCTTTAAGAGAGCTCATTTAACCATGGGAGATCTTGCTTTCCAGAAGGTTTCCTGAGCTTAGCAACACAGGTGAGCAAGCAGCAAGTGTGACCAAAAGGAAAGGAATTCTTGATAAGCTCCTTCAGTGAAGGTTAAGTCATTCGTTTGGGGTTTTCACTGCTTCCTTCTGTTTCTGTTTTACAGGAGCTAATAGCTGTGGGGCTCTGCAATATTTGCAGCTCATTTTTCAAAAGCTTTGTTGTCAGCTGTGTTATTTCTGGAACTGTTATTCAAGTGAAGACGGGTGGAAGAACACAGGTGAGCTGGGCTGGATTTGTTCAGCTTCCAAATTCTCATGTAAACCCACTGTATACAAAGTATAGGCTGACATTTAATCTAAACAATTTGTGAGATATAAAGTTACATACCAATGCAACATGAATTCAGATACCCTCTCTGGGTATGCTACATTATGTACTATACTCATATGATATTTACAGTACATGATGTGCCTTGAAGGAAGCCAGGACCCTGTAGGGAGGATAGGATGTGTTCATGCAGTTTAAAACTGTATTTTAGTGAATATACCCAAAAAGCCAAATGGAAAACTGTTCATGAACCCTTAATTCTGCCACTTCTTCCTAACTTTTGAGTACTTGACTTTGTGAACTTTTTTTTTAGGGGGGAAAGAGGGCGTAATATGTAATAATAATGAGTAATAATGTTTTTATCATAGCCATTAACTGAATTTGTACCATGCATTGCAGCATACCTGTGGCCTTTGTTAATTGTCCCCTGGTTATACTTCCCAGCAGGTGGTGTTACATGGGCCATACCCACTTGTTTAGAGAGGACAAGGAGGTAAATGGTTCTGTCAGGTCTCTCTAATAAAGTATTTCTGTTCAGGCAGCAGCAGCGATTGGAGCATTTGTGATGCTGGTGATTGTGCTGAGACTAGGACGCTTTTTCCAGCTGATCCCTAACGTAAGTGAACCTGAAATAGTTATGACAGCAGCCTACTTACTTTCTAAGCATAAAATGAAGATTTTCTGAGCATGATATCAAGTTTTTCTGGGACAGTTAGGGATGATGTCATGCTCTAGAGTTAATTGTTTTCAGGGATGCACCAAACCAAAGCAATTACTTTAAACCCCTAAATTTCAGCAAGCTAACATGTTCGGTAAGAAATATTGCATCTCTCTCCCACCTCTCACTGATCACTACAAGCTAGAATTCCTAGGCTAAAACTGGCCTGAAATTTCACTGCCAGCCTCTGTAATTTAAACCTTGTGTTTCACTTTTGGTCTCACATCCTCCAAGCTTTTCCACACCTGTACAACAAATGAATGAGTTCCCCTCATGCATCAGTGTAAGTAGATGGGTGCTTCACAGTCTTTAGTCTAAAGAGGTAAATAAAATCCTTGAAATGAAAATTTGGGTTTAGTGTCTCTGATTCTAGATTGATCCTTGAGGTTTATTTTAAAGCCGTATGGATTCCTAAACTGCCTTCTGTGGATTCTGCATTGCCAGTGCAATACACAAACGTTTTGTTATTATAGATTATTCAGAGTACTCTGTTTTCCACATTTCCCTTAATATTTTATCTGGACTTTCTTTTTTTCTGTAAGTTTTCTTAGGGAACCACTGACACAGAGCATTATTTCCTGATTTTTTTTTTCCTGGCCTCTTTGTAAAATGGGCGAATTTCCCTTTCCCCAAACTAACTGACAAAACAGAATTTAACCATCTACTTCCCTTCAGTCTCCTTTTCTTTGCAAAGAAAGGCTGTTTCAACAAATGCTGTCAAACAGCTTCCTGAATCTGGCAATGAACTACCCATGCTAATTGAAACCATTCTTTGAAACAGCAGCTCTTAATTCTGTAGATAGTGTTGGCCTTTCTCCTAGTGCTGCAGGAGGCAAAGGGATTCACTGAAGGATGCTGTAATGGAAACTACACACAGCGTTTCGAGAGGAAGTCCAGTTGTACTGGCAGAAGCGATTGTGAAATCAAACATGAAGTTATAGCCTAGTTTCATATTGGTTTGCAGCTCAGAGGAGAACTGTTATATGGATCTATAAAAATTATGCAAATAAAGCTATTATAAGATTTTAATTTCAAGCGGTTTCTCTGTTGCAAACAACAAATAACAAAATAACACGTGCTATTTTTCTGTTTTGCACAGTGTACGCTGCCTGCTATTGTGGGATCTAATGTACTCCCTTTTCTTCAAAAACTTACAGACATCCCCATCCTGTGGAGATGGGATAAGTATCATTTCGTAAGAGACAGAAAAAAGCCACCTAGGATTTGGAGCGTGCCTTAAAATGAGAAATGGATGTTTTGGGAGCACAAAGCAAAGCAGTAGTGATTCCCTTACGAAAGGGATCCTTTGAAATAGCCTCTGAAAGAAGTGTATTGAAATCTCTTCAAATCAATTTGCAATTAATTCTATGCGGGGAGAACAGATTATTGTTGTTGCTTCCCAGATCTCCTGAGAAGGAAATTGTCCAGCTGCCAGCTGGGGCCACATTCTCGTGTCAACTCTTGTGCAGGATTTCTCCTAAAGAGTAGAACTCCCAATATGATGTGGTTTTTCCTAATAATTGAAGCCCTGTTAAAAAGTCTGGAGGTTTGAGCTGTGAGTGGTGATCCTTGTTTGTGACTACTTCCAGGACTGGGTTGGTCTTGATGTGCCAGCAAAGCTTTTCACATACGACCATTTCTAAGCCCTTTCTTTCGGTCTGTAATTTGCAAATGCTGGGGCTGAGTGAGAGATCATTTCGCATCTTTTTACTGCTCATGTTCTCTCTGTCTCTTGCTCAAAGGTTATCTGGCTTGTAACTTTTGCTGCAGTGCTTTGTCTTGGTCTTGGTATCGGTTTAGTGATCACCATTGCATTTGCATTCTTCATAATCACTGTGAGGTCACGCAGGTACTTAACTTTCCAGACAAAATACAAGTTTTTCTTAGAGTTGATGCTTTAGAGATATGTTCTATGTGTGGCAATGAAAAAGCTGTTTCATGTTTGTAAACGCTTCATTCAGCTCATTCTGTAGTTTCTCCAATGCTATCCCAAACCAGTAACCTCTCTGGTTTATGGACTCTGTACCATGCTGTTGAAGACCATTTATTGTGGTGCAGGCATCAGCCAGGAGAGGTGATCTGTATACACATTTATATAGGGACAAAATAAGACGTGCCTGTAATTCAAATACATTCCTCAGTCTTCACTGCCATTTACTGAGTTGCTTTAGCTCCTCTGTAAACTCAGTGCGTGACAGGGGAGGGAGGTTATGTCAGGCACACATTACTCAGCTCATTAGCTGCTAATCCAAACAGGAAAATCATTCATAAATCCAAGCCACACCTCATGAGATTTACCATGATAGGGAGGTGCTTGTCTGAGTAGACTGAAGCCTCTAGAATAACATGGAGGTAGGAAATAACTCAATTGCTGCAAATATCAAACTGCTTGTGATCTGATCCAGAGTGGATCAGCAAGAATACCTTCAGGATGAGTTTCAGGTGCTGGCTGAAGCTCTGTGTGTTACCTCTGCTCAGAGTTATCCTCTTGTGTTTGCCTTAGGGTTTAGTGAGCAGCGTGAAAAGGCATTTCTGCAGCCACTGTGCAGTGAAGTATCCCTGTTGTTCCTACTACCTTCATGGTATATAACCACTTACCAATTTCCTACTGGTGAGACTATTATGCAGACAACACTCTGAAAAGCTTGGGAAGTTATCTGCAAACAGATTGCTTTAAATAGAGTGTCTCGACAACAGTTTTCCATACATCAGGGCCAACAACCAGCCAGCCAGCCACAAGTTTATTCCACCCATAGCCTGAACTGACCAGAGCCTGCTCCAAAACCATGCAGCACCACTAGCAAAGCACAGTACCCAAAGCAAGATATTCTCCTTATGAGGCAAACCCCTGCCCTAATGCTCCTACACAAGCTCAGGATCAGACCTAGCCCATCTGAGCACAAGTTAGAGCTGTGTAGGTGTATTTTTGAGGAGGGCTGTGGGGAGACGGAGAGAGAACGTGCTTTCTAGCATAACAACAGTAATCCAAGTTTCCCAGAGCTACAAATGGGACGTTCTTGAGGACACCAGTGCAGCTGGAGGCTGTGCTTCTGTACTGCTCCCCTACTCAAAGAACCCCAATTATGAGTGAATAACTTTTTGTACTCACACTCTCTGAGTTACAGTTGGTGTATCCAGGGCAGAGGAGAGAAAAGGAGCTCAAGCTTTTGGGAACAGATGGTTTTTCTCTGTTCTCTGTGAAAACCTAATAAACATCTCGTTTCAGAATGAAGATGGTGGTGCTGGGACAGATTCCAAACATGAATATTTATAGAAGTTTATCCGTCTACAGAGCTGTAAGAGGAAACAAAAAACAAATGTTCCATCTCTCTGTAATGCGGCTCCTTCCCTTAAATGCCCAGGGGTCATCATTCAGCCTCAGTTCATTTGATTCAAAAGTGAAGAACGACTAAGTGTGTGTAGTGTGAAGTGATTCAGACACCGAGCTCAGCCTGCTTGGGCCCGTGGAGCTCCTCGTGTCCATCTGTGCTGTCTCCACAGTGGAAGCTCCGTTGCTGTTGTTTCCAGGGCTGTTTGGCATTTTTTGCTGACCTGCTTTTCTGGGTCTGGTTTTGTCCACTCTACCTGTGTTTTCACAATGATGACTGTGCATGTGCTAGACTGACTCACAGGTTCTCCCAGTGATGGGGCAATAGGTAGGGCATGGGTCCTGTTAACACATTATTTTCAAGACCTGCACCATACAGAGTTAGGCAATACAATAATAGAGAGCTTTACCTTTGCTGCGCTCTGCTAGGCTGATGGATTTGCAGGAAAAGAAAAGGAATACTATAAGGACAAGATTAGTGAGACATGGGTATTGCGTATGTTTTCTGTAATGAGCATTAAAAATAATTTGGCTTATTTTATATTAGCTGTCATCTGTGATAGATCTGCTGGAGATATGTTTTTAATTGCAAGAGAAGCAGATTCATTTATGGTAATTAGGTCCATGCTGCCAACGCCACCACCAGTATGCACTGTAGTCACCAGTGTGACCAGACAAGCTCTGTCCTTAGGGTAGGACCTTGCACACTACAACATAGCCAACCAGGAGGGGATAAAGAGCCCCTGCGAGGTACAACCCTCCCAGGGACAGCTTTTGTTTTACAGGCAAGGGAGATTGAAGGTATCAAAATCTTCCAGTGCTGTTCTTCCATCTCTTTCGTGAACATGAATAGCTTCAGAACTTATTTGCTACACAAGGTAAATGTCCCACTTATTCAGTCAGTGGAAGTTTCTGAGAGCCTGCATTAGGGAGATAAAAACTAACAAAACTGCCTTTCTTTTTCAGATGGACATGAAAACAGTGTTTCTAGATGAAAGTGAAACGAGGGCTTTAATTTCACACAGTCTGACTGACACTGCAGTGGAAAGAAAAGATTTTAAATGCTCTTGAGGCTTTGATCCACCTCTACCATCAGCACAGGTCAGCTTTAAAAGTATATTTATCTAGTCTGTTTGTTTGAGGTGCCTGGTTCTGTGTTACTGAGGACAATGTTCTTAACTTGCCAGAACTGAAAAGGCTGTAAAAATCTATATAAAGCATATATATATTTGCTGCTTGAAAATAAGCAAACATTACCACCGTACTTCTTTACACATACTTTATGTGATAGAGCAATAGCAGCTCAGCTTACTGGGTGAATTAACTAGGGGTTGAAGTGTTCAACATATCCTCTCCTGAGTGGAAAGGATTGTATCAGGTGCATCAGTAGGGATTTTCTTCTTTTTCCCCATAGAGGTGAGAATTCCCTTCCTTAAGAGGAATTTGTTCCACTGCCAATACTGCCAAGTGTGAGTACAAAATACCTCCAGGGCAGCTACAATTATCCTGATTTCTCATCTTTACTATAATTGGCCACTGGGCATCTTCTGGAGTCACTCCTATCCCTCTTTATCTGAAATGTCCTAGACAATGTATGAAACTTCAGGGAATGGACTGTCTTCAGAAGGTATTTTTCAAGCAGTTATGTGATTTGTAAAAGCCCTTCTATGCAAAATGGGTTGAAAGACAGCGGTTTAGGAAAACATACATGACACCAAGGTGCTTAGAAAGTGGAAGTGATAATTGAACATCATCTTCTAAAGTACAAAAATGCAGAGAGTGACTTTTCCTTTCTTGCATTATAAGAAATAAAAAACCACATTTGGAACTCTGAAGAAAGCAAAAGGGATTCAATCAGTCCATCCTGTGACCAGCTGCCATACAGGAGAGGAGATGAATCCAAGGTCTGCAGAACTCAGCCCGTAAGGGTCAGCTTCCTGCTCCTCAGAGGGGCAATGGCCATGGGCAATCATTTCTTTTTCTGCTTTTCTTTTCTGCAAGGTAGGAGTAACAAGTCAGATTCCAGTGTCAAAGGCTGTTTCAAGCTGTGGAAGAGCGAGGTCCCACTGTGCTATTTGGTGACTGAAGGCACTCTGCTAACCACATCTGAGGCTTGCCTAAGTCACCTACTACTTTGCATACCCTTGTGGCTTTTTGCTATATTTAGTGTTATTTTACATTTGGTTTTTTTACTACATGAGAAGAAATATCATATGATTTACTGTAATGTCTTACTTGCAGCAAAAAATCTTCCACCTCCTGGGCCCAATTCTTCCAACCACTGGTATACTCTCCATTTTCCATCTTATATACCACATATAGAGAAACTGGTGAAAAAACATCATGAAGACAGCAGTTCCTTGTCATCTTGGCACTGGTGAGGCCACACCTCGAGTGCTGTGTTCAGTTCTGGGCCCCTCACTAGAAGAAGGATCTTGAGATTCGGGAGCGGGTGCAGAGAAGAGCCACAAGGATGGGGAGGGCTCTGGAGAACAAGCCTGATGAGGAGCGGCTGAGGGAACTGGGCTTGTTTAGCCTGGAGAAGAGAAGGCTGAGGGGAGACCTCATCACCACCTACAACTGCCTCAAGGGAGCTTGGAGAGAGGTGGGTGCTGGGCTCTTCTCCCAGGTGATGGGGGATAGAACAAGGGGAAACGGCACCAAGCTGTGCCAAGGGAGGCTCAGGTTAGAGATAAGGAGGAAGTTCTTTACTGAGAGGGTCGTCAGAAGCTGGAACAGGCTGCCCAGGGAGGTGGTGGAGTCCCCATCCCTGGATGTGTTTAAAGAGCGGGTAGATGAGGTACTTAAGGATATGGTTTAGGGGGTAGACAGGAACGGTTGGACGTGATGATCTCAGAGGGCTTTTCCAACCGAGCGATTCTGTGATTCTGTGATTCTGTGATTCAGTTAATTTGGTGCATTGGTCAAAATCTGGAGACAAACTCAGCTCTAGGACTTTCTTGATGGGAGCAGCCGATGCGTCACCAGAAAAGAACAAGGATGAAGGGCTAAGAGCCTACCTTCCATCAGGGTCTGCAATAGATAATTCCTCAGTCCAGTTGGAGCAGGAAGAGCAGCCAATGCATTTGCCATGTTCAGTCCACACCATTATTTTAGACTTCAGCATGGTGCAATTTGTAGATTTGGTAGGTTCAGAGTTACTGCGACAGGTGAGCAGCCCAACTGCACATAAATGTGAAACCTGGAGTTTAGCCAAGGTTTAGTTATCGAGTTTCAGAAATTAATTCCCATAAACCAACTTTTTTAATAAACAAAAGCCCCACTATCCATACAAAGGACATGCAAAAACCTGTCCTCTGCTGTGACCAGTCCTAGAATCATGTAAACTAAAAATACATCTATTAAAAAAGGTCTGATTTGTTTTTTCCATTTTGGCCGTTGATTTCTTCTTCTATCCAAACACTTTAAAAAAATGCTCTTCTTTCGAAGTATCAGGTCTAAAACTACCAGCTGTCTTCTTCTAGAGTGATGTTGTTGTTAGTGCTGACTGCCTAATTAGCCTTTTCTTTGAAGCATGCCTTGAACTTTTAAGTCTTCAAGTGGGGATCCTAGCCAAAGGAGATATATATTTAGCAAAAATCAATTTAATGTAGCTGTGCTTCTCAGAAAGACACAGTTCCAGATGGATTCTGAGTCAGCTCCCTCAGACGCTGTAGCTCAACTTCAAAAGATTTTGGTTTAATAACAGGTTAGACTAACACCTATTGGGAATAACTGACCTGATGTCCCTAAAATCCTTGATGATTGATTTGCCACCCATTAAATGACCCTCCCATTGGGAAAGGGAGGTAAAGCCAAAGTCTTTCCAGATTCCTTCCAGCCCCATATTCTGAAATCCTGTGATTCTCTGAAATAATGAGTTTCATTGCCTTTTTTTTTTTTAAAGATAAATTACTTTGAGATCTTTTCATTACAAAGGGTCAGGCATTGAGAAAATGGTGAGAATCTCTTCTCCCTGAAATCTGGCTGCTTTGGGCACTGCTGCTACAGCTAAAAACGTTGAATGTGAAAATTCAACCAACCAGAATTGCAGGTCACACTTGAAAACAGAGGTTCCTGTTCTTGTTTACACGTGGACTCGGCATCTGTGCATGGAGAGATGCCTGGAGTTGGTCTGTCCTGTGAGAACGTTTTGTTTAAGCACAGCAATAACCCTGTGAATAACCTAGGGAACCGCATCAGGGCCAGCACGGGGTCTGGCTGTGGCCTGCCCTGCTTCTGGAGTCAGCGTTCGTTAACATCTTGGACAACTTGGTTGTTTAGTGCTGGACTCAAACCCAGGATTTGCGAAACCAGAATAAGGGTTTTCTTCAGAGATAAAACCCTGCAGGGGAGGTTTTATTTCCTTGTCTATGTTTTACTGTCTCATGCACTTGCACAGTGCAGCATTGCTCTAATGCCTGGATGGAATTCTTTCCACAGATGATCCATATTTTTCACAATATTGACATTACAGTCCTTATAGCTGGCTGTCACTGTGAGTATCGTACTCGCTTACTAATACTGACTTATCTCCAAGTTTGAAACTTAAGTGAAATGTTTTAGCCATAACTGCTTGGTGTGATTTTGCTGATTTCTCTTCCCCCATTTTTTATAGCCTCTGTGATGGCAGACTTTGAGAAGAACGATTTATTTGACAGTTGTGTCACCAAAGACAGGTTCTTTCTAAATCTTCATGATGCTGTGCTGGCTTCTTTGGACGAGCATCAAAACCTAGATGAGCCAGAACCTACTGTGAAAGAATTTGATACAGAACCACCAGTTGAACAGCAGAAGGTAGAATATTTAGCTTAGCATTTAAGCCTTCATGTTGTTAAATTATCCTGTCAGTATTTAAACCTTGTCATATGGCTGAGGAAATAGGGCAGAGCAGATGCTCTTTTGAATTCTCCACTGCTTCACAGGTACTTCCCTTTTTGCAACGGATCGATAATCCAATTTGTTTCTTTGAGTCCTGTGTTCCTTTTTGGGGAAAGGCATCTTTGTGTGCAGGCTGGAAAGGCATCCAGCTGAATTTTGCAGCAGGCAATGACTTTGTTGCATTTTAAATTGTTTCCATTTCTCTGACAGAGCAAGGACCCTGCCAGGGCAGAGCAAAAGCTCCAAGCTTTTTATTTCCAGAGGTCACTGCACCAGCTCCCTTGGGGCTGACAGGGAAGTGAAGGACAGCGCTAGCTTGATTGCCTGAAGAGCTGCAGTTTATGCACATGCCTTTTCTGTCAGTCCTTTGCAATAACTTTAAGCTGACTGGCTGGCTCAGCCAAGTTTGAACAGGGCAGACAGTTCCAGGAAAAGCCCTTGTTCGCAGTAGAAGATTCCAGTAATTGCCCCACCTCGGGAAAGAACCCTTGGCTGATCACCCTATGCGTGCAGACAGCCTGGGGTCCTATAGCTGAAGGAGGCAAGAATGAGGGCAAAAACCTCTTCAAATCTGCAGGAAAACAGGGTTCTTGAGTTCTGCTGCTTGTTTAACTCTCTTATCTTGGTATTGTACAAAATAACCTGATACAAGGATGTTGACCTTCTGGACTCTCTCTCTTATAGAAAAAAAACTCCAGAGAATGAAGGTGACGGTATATAGTCACCAATCTCCCTTTAATGGGTGCAGCAACCAGGCAGGAGGTGACACCGGTTCTCCAGGAGCCCCTTTGTGATGAGGGTGGCCTGGATGTGCAGATGGGACTCATGGCAGCTCGGTGATGTCGGCTTTGGCTGTCCTTGCTGGCTCATTTCCTCGGCAGCTGGGGATTTGGACAGCCCCACGCTCCCACGCCAGCGTGGCCCTCACACTGCTCACGTGGTGGTGCCTTGCCACGGGAACTGCACTTGACCGGCTCAACAGATTGGCCACCCTTGACTTACAGCAATGTTTGTGTACATTTCAGGAAAGAAGATTGCTCTCAAAGAAGAACAGAGGTTTTTTCTCAGCAAACAACGCTAACAGACATCTGTGTGAAGAGTCAATATCAGATAGCTCAGGCTCAGCCCAGAATCAAGCAGAGCCAAGCTTTCTCCAGCACTATGATACTCCATCCCTTCAATCGGATTTCCAGGACCCAAGCTGGGGACAGAGATGGAAGTACACCAGCAATCGCTGAATTACAAGTGTTGGGGAACTGGGATTTCAGTAGAGAGGAGAAAGGTACAGTTAAGCAACAGCCTTCCATCTTCTTTTTATTTTTCCTGTTCCAGAGTTCTTAAAACAGGCAGCTTAATGCCTCCTCAACAAAAAGCAACGTTTATGCTGCTGTTTTCAAGCATTTTCAAATAGATATGCTACCCAGGAATGCTGAAAGCAGAGAAATTTCAATGTGTAAGATAATTCCTGGCTTTGCAGCTAATTCTAGCAAATTATTTGCACTTGTTTTGTAAAATTCTGTAGCCGTTTAAGTGTCCTAACTTAGCACTTCTTACCTATTTATTGCTTGCTAGTAAGTAAAATTCATGCCATTATTTCAACAGGTAACATGCAGGCGGTTTCATTATTTTCAGATGTGTTTAGAATGCTATGAAACTTCAAAGAAAACATTTTATTATTACTCTTCAGCACTTGGCTGAAGTTGAGGTTGCCTGTGCTAACGTAACACGGTGTCCATCCATTATTTCTGCCCCAGTCCCTTTCTAATCCACCAGAACTAAATCCCAGTAAAATAGTTTCTATTTTTTCATTCTTTTTGTCGTTCTTTAGTGAAATAGTGAAGGACGGAGGAATGTATTCACTTTGTTCTGAAGAGCCAGGATAATTGTAGACATAGTTACTGTAAGCACCTGGGAAAAATATCAACTTAGTTCTGTTTTCTGTAGAGTTTTCGTAGAGTTTGATGTGGTAATATCAGTCCAGAGGTGTGAGCTAGGATTCCACTGAAAACAGCAGCATTTAATTATATCAGAGGTTCACATCACGAGACTTCATGGAAGATTATCCCATGGCACAAATTGCCTGATGTGAAGAGCTGCAGGTGAAATTCATTTCAGCTGGGTGGCCAGCACTCTGCATATTCACCATTCAGGCCCTATTTTAGGGCAAAACTTGGGTTTCAATGATGGATCCTTTGTGTACGGACCCTGTGCTGTGGGCTGAATTTGTTAATGTGTGAACAGCTTGAACTTTTGCTGCTGGGCAGTGTGGTTTCTGGATGTGCAGTAACAGCAAGGTGGCTCCTCGGAATTCTGCTGCTCCTGGCTGCTAAATTTAAGCAATGATACAACAGCTAATAGGAATATTAATATTAAATTCTCTGTAATGTATTCCAGTGAGTTCTTCTAATATTTTTTTCATTTAAATTCTTCTTGATTCCAAGCAGTTTCTTGAGGGAAGCCACAGTATTGCACGTGTAAACTGCAATGGTAAAGGATTGCAGTGAACATTACTGTTGTAGAGTTGCTTACTGCAGAGGAAACAGAGTCCTGGAACCCTCATACCTTTTGGATTAAAAGACAGGAAAAACTGAAAGCTCAAATGGTATTGAGTAAGTCTCAAACCACATATGCTTCCCTGCATTGTTTTGGACAGTGGCTCCATGCCAAGCTCCTCTCAGCTCTGTTCCAAACAGAGCAGCACAAAACCCATGAAAAGCATAGCCCTCATTTCCAGATCTGTTTAAGGTGCAGCCTTGATTTACGATCCAATGCCACTCCTGGCTGTTGGCACCATCGAAAGTCTCCATTGCAAACTGAAGAGAGATTTTTTTTGTTCAGCTTGTTCCACAAAGTTCTGAATCTTTCCTTCCTAACCCCATGACTCTGCAGAGCTGAGCAGCAGGGGACAGCGCAGACGTCAGTTTGGTAGCGTTCAAGTTAGGGGTAGTTCATGTTGCAAAACAAATATCTTGCTGAGAGGAAGTCCAGACGATCCTGATCTTTTTCCCTTACAGCTGTGCAGTGCTGTAACTCTGCTCCCGTGTAAGTACACAGAGCTGCTGTGTTTAGCCAAGCACGAATCCCTGGACGCGGGCTGCACAGTGACAAAGCACATACTTTTATGGCCAAGGACTCCACCTATACCTCTAAAAACCCACAGAAGTCAGAGTTCAAAGGCCTGCCTGTAATCATGGCTTTGTGGGCAGCCTGACGTTCGCACCTGACCTACTTGCAACAACTCCACACTTCTGCACACTTCTGTGCACACAGCAACGTTTTCATGTCCTTCGCAGCTTTAAGCTGTGATGTTTTCCTGTGCTGCAAAATCCCAGGCAGCAGAAACTGCGCTGAATTAGAGGATACAGATCCCCAAACACACACATGATCGCTGCAGCCGGTGCAAAATGGGTATAACCACCCCCAGCCCTGTTTTATTGCTGTATTAACACGTTGCTGTGGTGCGTAAATGGCTGCAGAAGACATAAAAGGAGCTGAGGAGCCTCGGGAGTCACGCAGAGCGCGGCAGCAGCTGTGTCACACTGCGCAGGAGGCCAGGAGGAAGGACCAGATAAACCAGTTACACATGGGCATAGTTTGGGGGCATTTATTCTTTTAAAAATGAGTGCCAGGCTGGATGAGTGTATTTGGCTTAAGCCTGGCTCAGCAACCCTTTGAGGGTGCTACCCCAGACCGTGTTTTTCTATCCCAAATTAGAAGAGTCATGGAAAAAACGTGGCAGGAGTGAAGACGCTCAGTAATACGTTGCTTCTGTAGGTCACCTCTGCATGGGGCTCCTCATTCAGGCTGTGGTGGTAGCTACTGTTCGAGGGAATACGATATCCGTCTGCACACTCGCCTGGCTGTGCTGCTTTCCAAATCTGGCCTCGTGCCGTCTTTGATGTCCTCACGTGAAAAAACCCGGCCTAGGCCAGTGGAAGTAGGGAACAGAGAGGTCCTCAGGGCAAGTGTGAGCATGCACCGTGCTGGAGCAAACTGCAGGAGTCATTGATCGCAAATATAGGACAACAGATAAATTGAGATGATAATAATTTCTGCGGTCTGTTTATATCGTGGCTGCTTTGAGGTAGGAAGTTGCTGCGCGATGCTGGCAGGGGGGACCTGGTGCTTGAGGTTGTGCAAAGGCTGAAATTTGCCCCTCTTTGCTGCCTTATCACCACAAAATCTACGGTTATCACTTCAAACTCTCAGAACACAAGATGTACAAAACATCTCATCTCAAAACAGAGCAACAACTATAAATTATGGAAAGGATTTTTCTTCCAGAATTGCACACACACACACACACACACACCTGCCTTTCCATGAAAATCATAACCTGATGCCAAAGTGCCCGGTTCTGGGGTGCGCTTTAAAACTCCACGTCCTAAAAGAAAAGCAGAGTAGACACGGCTCCCTCTGCCGGCTTCCTGCGCTGAGGATCCCCACAGAGACCTGAGAAAATATCTAACGTGCTTGTAACAGGATAGAATTATGTACTGGGCTTGTCACAGCGCTGTGAGCAGTGTTGAGGAGTAAAACAGCATTAAGCAAAACCCCAGATAGGAATCAAAGTGGCAGAAGCTCCAAGGTGAATAAATAACCACCTCAAAACGCAGGTATTTGCTCAGGGCTTACAGCGAAATGCCTGAATCGCCCAGCAGCCGGAAAGTTTAATTTTCTCTCATGGTAATTAACTAAATAATTTAATATTAAGACTCTCTAACGGGCGTTTCGCTCCGTTAACGGCAGACTGACGAATC
>NW_010193525.1:27960-30655 GCF_000695765.1 Mesitornis unicolor | reverse complement strand
TAATAATAATAATAATAATATCAGCTTTATTTAAGTGATCTTCACGTCATTTATTTCAATACATCTCAGGAAGAAAGTGATGAAATAGCTCTTCCTTACCTACCACTTACAAACTCTTTTTCTTCTCACTTACTTTAAAAGTCTGCTGTTGAGCATGAGAATGGAACTACTCTTCACTACCCTGACCAGAAAGAAGTAACCTATTTCACCTTCAGCTGCCACAGTCTGCAATTTTAGAAGTATTGTACAAGTATTTTACCAAGAGCTCCTGTTTAAGCAGTGAAACATTGGAGGCCATCAGCAAAATTCCTACTCTGCAACTGTGCTCCTGTGGTTCAAAACCAAAGTGGGCAGTGCGATACAGTTAAGTTGGAAAGAAAAAATCTCTAAATGAAGCCTTATGACTAGAAGCATAACACCCTTGAGGACTACTGTCAACACCCTTCTATGGGAAGAGGGTCTTTAAACTGTGTAATTTTGTGATATAACGATCAAGCATTCAAAGCATATTGTACATCTGTGATTAAGGAAATGAAATCAGTTCAACTGAGTCACTGTTGATAAAGCACTGGAATTCTGTGACATTTTCAGATCTGTTTTTCTTTCAAAATCATGAATGGAGTGGTAAACACAAAAAAAACAAAACACCTCACAACCAGCCAAAAGAAACCAAGGGCCTAAATGTGTTCATGTGAACTGTGAAAGAGTTCAGCTGAGTAGGTCATCCTTCAGATGCAAAAGATGGCTGGGGAGAAAGGGAATGTGCACCTATCACCTTATAAAAGAGTTTTAAGGCTTCCAAAGGGTGCTGAGGAAGTAGGAAGAGGGAACGCCAGTGGGAGAAGGACATGGGCAGTGCATACCTGTCTGACATTTTCTTCCAGTTTTATTCAGCTGCTGTAGCTATTGGGGACGAGAAGATGTGTGTACCTCACAGCAGATGATAACCAAGCCTCAAGACTGAAAGGTACCACTTGCTTTTTAGGTGTCCAGCTTGTGGTATGACTCATATTTTTGTGTGCATGGTTTTTTTGGGTTGTATGGTGTGGGGTTGTTTAGGTTTTTTTGAGGGGGAGGTTGGAGGGTTTTTTTATGTGGTTTGTGGTGGTGGTGGTGTATTTTGTCTGTATTATTTTTTTTCAAGTATAACAATATTTCACAGCAGAAATAGAGACTTCAGTGGCTTAAACTTGTCTAAAAAGAAAAACTTTTTTTTCTACACACAATCCACTTTAATGCAAAGGCGGTGAAGCACTGGCACAGGTTGCCCAGGGAAGTTGTGGATGGCCCCTCCCTGGAAGTGTTCAAGGCCAGGTTGGACAGGGCTTTGGGCAGCCTGGTCTGGTGGGAGGTGTCCCTGCCCATGGCAGGGGGGTTGGACCAGATGAGCTTTAAGGTCCTTTCCAACTCAAACCATTCTGTGATTCTATGATAAACATCACAGCACTAATCCTCAAGTCACTATTTAAGCAAGTACATCACTTCTGTCCTACATTTATTTAATCTAAAATTTCATTTGGTAGTTTTTAATACAATTCTATTTATTGTCATGAAGCGGAGTAGATCCCAGTTCAAGCATTCATTCTCATTTGTTCTCCAACAAATATTTGTGTGTCTTTACACTAAGGTTTGCAGTAACATGAGTCACAGTGCTCTCAAGTAACCATCTTAGGGAACTTCTGGTCTTAAAGAACGTAGAGAATGAGATGCAGAAAATAACCAAAGATGGATTTCTGTACATTTCTGCCAATAATACAGAACATTAATAAGAAATTATTTTCTTTATATACCACCCTTCAAAAACTAAAATTGTCTTCCTGTACCAAAAAATTCCCATGTATTAGTGGATTAAACCTCAACATAATCATTAGGCTGAAACGAAAATGCCTTTAAAAATCCCAAGTACTTCAAAAACACAGAACACAACCACAATTTTAAAAAGGTTAATATAACTATTATACAAGGTTTTGAAAATATTTTTTTCAGATTCCTCTCCCCCCCCTTTTTGTTCCCTCCTCTTTTCTGTCCTTCAAGATTCTTGAGCTACTTTCACTCCATTGAAGAATTCAGGGCCTTTGTTTTTCTGCTTAAAAAAGCCTAAGTCACAGCTATGTTCTTGTGAGTTTTCTACTGACATCTCCAAACGCTAAAGCAAAGGAAAATCCTAGTGGAGGAGGAGAAAGTCATTCAGCACTACAGTTAACTGTAGTTATCACAGGGCTGAGAAATAAAATGCGTGTTTAGGTGATTTATTACTGTCTCTGGCTAATCCAGATGAAGATCCAAGAATGCTGAGTGCCACTTCGTGTCATGGGTCAAAGATAATGACTCAGAAAAGGCAGATTGTGCGTAGGCATCACTGTGAAAGCTAAAAAAATCATCAAGAGATTTAGTGAAAGCTATGCATCTTGACACTAAACTCATTTTCCATATCAAAAGTGTAAACGCTCCTTCTAGATCAGAAATAAGTTTTCCTTCAGAAATAAAGTACTGATCACTCTCTCTGGAATTTAAGTGTCAAACAGCCTTTTATGACCTTGTTTAAACAGGACAGCAAATAAACAAGAATTCTTTAGATACAAACCTTCATTTGTCATGACTTGACAGTCATTCCAATTTCTATTTACAAGTCAAAAGAAGAAACTAGGACTAACAAAATAAGTATTGATCCATATGGCAACTTGGTAATCTGTTA
>NW_010193525.1:0-27929 GCF_000695765.1 Mesitornis unicolor | reverse complement strand
TTTCCCTCATTTCTCCCACCCCACTTTCCTATGTTGGCATATAAACCCTGCACTGAAATGAGATTCTATCATGTTCCTGTATTGGTACATTGAAGTTAATTTTATTTTACTGTTTAGCCATGCCAGCTTTAATTTATGCTGCTGGAGAATGAGAAGACATCCAATATACTGAATAACCTGTTATAATTTGCTGTAAGTACAAAATGGGGAATTGGTGTCTTAATTACATAGAACATGAAGCTGAAAGATCTCAGAATCCCCATTCATTAGTGCCTGGTAACTGGGCAACAGCATCAGCAAGGACAGTAATTGTCTGAGAAGTTTTCAAGTGCAATCAGTCAGAAAACAGGTAACATAGCAGAAAGATTAGGAAAGTTGACAAACAGACCTGGCTGAGGTATAAGCTACCAGCACCTGGCACCAATTAATAAGCTCCCAGTCTCATTATCCTGTCAGCAGAAGCAGAGGTTTGAAGTAAAACCACAGGCAGTAACTGAACCAGAGAAGGAGCATGTGCTTGCAGGACTGTTTCAGTAGTGTTGTCAGGAATTCAGCACTAGCAATAATACAAGACATGCAATTGCTAGAGACTTTCCCTGTGAAATCCATTCCATTAGAGTTCAGCAAGAATTAGAAAATACAACCTCATCTTCATTTTTTTTGTTTCAAAAACTGAACCAACTACATTGCTACAAAGTTTTAATGAGATGGAGCAAACCCACCAGAACTGCAGTGGAATTTGAGTAATGATTTCATTGATTCACTATGTACTTGTATTCTCCCAAAAAAGTCTGTAAATGCATGTATCTTCCAAATATGGCTATGTTGATGCTGTCTTACAATCTGGCATAATAGTCTGAGGTTTATGAGTTTAGATGTTAAGTTACTTCTACTTCTTTGAAGTGGAATTTTTTTGTTGTTTCTTTCTATTTCTAGGTGGTTTTTTTTGTTTGGCTAGGGTTTTTTTGTTGAAAACGGGAAAATCAGCGCTACCATTTTCCTATTCTACAGGCTGTGGAATGCTTGTACCTAAAGCAGGAGCAATGTTTTATACATAAGACACATAAGGCAACTACAGAAAGTGAGCTGACTTCCCCTCTGAAAGAGCTTCTTTATTCTCCTCTCAACTGGCGATACATGGTTGCAGGATGTACGCAGTCTAGTGTAACTGCAGCCCTGAATTAAACTTCTTAGTTCATGCCTTATCTAGGCCACAGACTGTGTGCATAAGCCTATGCAGGCACAGGGACATGGGGCATTGGATGGGACAGACAGACTGACTCACTGCCATCTTCTCTTCTCACAAAATCAGTCACATTAGGAAGTTTTTAAGACTTCCTTTCCTGTATCCACTCAGAAAGGAAGAACTCATTTTGAAGACAAAAGCACTCTGAACATCTGACCCCACAGCAGCCAAAGAAATGAGGCTAATAATAAACAAAGAATGCAGGTATCAGACCAATCCAGAAGCCAGTGCATAACTTATTTCTTTACAGCCATCCGTACTTACGAGGGTAAAGTACAACAAAGTGCAGCTACCAAAGCAGAGACTACTCACCTTCAATGTACAGGGGCTCAACGACATCATGATTTATCAGTTCGAAGTTCTCATGACCAATCCAGTGCTCCACATTTCTTTTCCTGCCCGTAAAGAAGTTGTCCACAACTGTAACCTCATGGCCATCCATCATTAGTTTGTCAGTAAGATGAGAACCCACAAACCCTGCTCCTCCAGTTATCTGCGTTAGGACAGTTGGTATAAATTTCTTTTTCTTTTTACAGAAACACCAGACAAAGTCTACAAACATGAAGACAGAAGAACAGCAGCTTTCAGATCTTTGCTTACTCCAGGGGAAACAACTCCATTTCCATGTTTAATTTTTTTGGTCCACTATTTACAGCATTTAAAATTTCAAGAGATGCTTGACATGTTTCATCACTGCCAGGCTAGAAATTCAGCTAACCATTCATATCAACAAAATCTCTTTTTCAGATTAGATTTTTTCCTTTTCTCCTTCAAATTGGATTGTGCCCTTTCATGCAACAGCAAAGCCTAAAAAGACCCAGAAAGTTAAGAGCAGAATACTCTGCAATTCTCATTTCTCAGAAAACAGACAACAGCATGCCAAGTTATTTTTGTGGAAGATCTATAGTATCAGAAATATGAAATCCAGTTTTTGTCTGGTTTAAATGGAAGACATCTTAGGTGTTCTAAGTAAGCACTACAAATTCTTTCATCCCTCACAGAAGGAAGGAAGCATATTCTTAGATGAAAACAAGTCTTTGAAGACATTTCATTTGAAGTATCTACTAAAACAAAAAATACTCCTTTTATTTTTTAATGCATCCATATCTCACATCCTATAAATCTGTTTTCAGCCTCTCATACTATTAGCTCTGACATCCAGCATTTGTCTGTCTTGGAACTTTATGTTTTACTGCAAAGAAATAAGCAGAAATAAAATATTTAAAAACTTGTACTTTTGTTCCACTGCAGATGTAGAAGCAGCAAGGACATTATTTTTCCCTTTCTGCACTTCAGTCTTTAACAGTAAACAAACAAACAAACAAAAATCCACTAACTCAGTACTGAAGCAGTCAACACAGTAAGCAGTAGAACTGCAAGCTGTGTGACACATCCAGACAGACACATCCACAGAAGCAATTATTTTCTCTGCACTCCATAAGCTGTTTCCAAGAACGCACAAAGACATGGCAGATCACCGCTCTCAAAGAATGGAGAGACTTGTAAAAGCCTCATGTGGTACCAGCTGTATTATATGACCACATGATCAAATTCCCATTTTAAAAGTGATTCACCTGTTGTTCTCCGTTCTTCAGCTGCAGTGATAACTAACCAAATAAGAAAAGGACACGGTGAAATTGTAAGCAAGAATCTAATGAATGAATGATGTACTACAATGATAAAATGTTGCATGAAGAAGGATGTAGATGTCTGAAGTTCTTTCCCTTTGAACTAGTAAAAGCCTAAATGTTTATCCTGCCCACTCCTTCCCATCCACCATTGAAAAAAGATAGATTAGCAGAATTTATTTTTTTTAAAACAAACCAGGAAAGACACAAAGGCAAATACAAAGCTATCAGGAATTGAAGAGATAACTACATCCATTTTCTTCTGTAAAAACTTGAGTGTCTACTTCTTGTATTCTCACATTTGTTTTTCTTATTAAAAATTCAGGGCCATCAGTGTATCAAATCACTGTAAGTACCAGTTAATAAAAGAATAATTTAGTGGGTCTATCTAGAATTCTTTTGCAATTGTCAGGGCTTCCTTGTAGCAGATTCAGTATTATTCAGTTCCTTGACAAACCTAAAGGAGAAAGATGATTTAGGAGAAGCTCTCTTTGAAAAAAAAAAAAAAAAAAAAAAAAAAAGGAATAACCTCAATGCTCCCACTATCCCAGAACAGATAGGAGGGAAGAACAGGTTTCTGGCAGAACACTGTGAATGAGGAAATAACAGTAACTGAGAGAGAACACCCCTTTGTCAAGTACCACCACTTACCAGGGGAAAAAGTAAGCTGCAGCCTTGTTCAACGTTCCACGGATTCTGCCTTTCTGGGATGACCAGGACAAAAGTTTTCTGCAGATGACCTGAACCTATTCCTTCAACTGAGGCCCAAGGAAACCCCCCTGGTGCTACTTCTGTTTCCAGGATTCTGGAGAAGACAAACTCGATGCTCACATGTCTTTGGTGCAGTAAAAGAGAGTGTCTTCTTCCCCATCTCCCATTCAGAAAAAAACCATAACCCAAATGAAGCACTGCTTACAGCACTCTTCCATGCTATATGCAAGCAAAAAAAAACCCAACAAAAAAAGTAAAACAGAAACAAAAAACAAAAAAAGCACAAACCCCCAAAAAAGCAAGAAAAAAAAGGAAAAAAAAAAGCACAAACCAATTTTGTCTGGAAAGAAGTTTCCAATCACTTCAAATCTGTAAGTATGTCAGCTTTATTAACATATCACTTCCATAGCTAATTAGATAAAGAATTACTTGGAAAAGGAGCTGTATTTCCCCTAGAAAGTAAAGAACTGTATAAATTAATTTTTTATCATTACTTGAGGCTATATTAAAAAAGAAAGGATAATTTATCATTGAAGTGCTCTGTATAGACTTCCTGTAATCACTCATAAAAGCAAGGTCAATATACTTCATTTCTAAATATGACTTCCTGCAAATCACAATGACATATTAACCTATAAAATCATATACAGTATGTGAATCGTTTCCATATCAGAATTGAAGTACCAGCACTTGAGTTTTAAACAAGCATTCTTTCATAAGACATCACTAATAAAAATATTTAATTACTTAGTAGTGCCAATATGCTTGGTAACTTCAGCATCTACTAAAAGGCACAAATATTACTGATCATTTCCTCCATTTGAGGCACTTAATAGTATATTTACTAGACAGGTTCATTTCTGCTGTCTGCAGTAAAGTTCAAAACATCTAATGTCTCATATGGAAATTATAGTTTGGGTTTTTATTATTTTATGTTTTAATTGGTCTACCACATTTGATTCAGAAGAAAACCCCAGACAACAGACTGAAAGCAATGTCAACACTAAGATCCATAATATTAAGAGGATTCTCTCTCTTGCATACAAAAGCCTGTGGCCCAGTCACTTCAGATAACTGAGCAAGTAGATAAATCATGTACAACAGGACAAAGACTTGAGCTCTTTTGAATGAAAGTGCCAGAGTATCCAGTCTCAGCTGAAATACCACCTCTACTAGTAATCACCTCCAAATAGATCATAGAATCATAGAATGGTTTGGTTCGGAAGGGACCTTAAGGATCACCTGATAAAACCCCTCTGTCATGGGCAGGGACACCTCCCACCAGACCAGGTTGCTCAAAATGATGCAGTATAATAAAAAGTAACTGCTAGAACTGGTGTCTGACCAGGTCAGCGCTGTGGGTATTTCCAGGCTGCAGCTGGAAACTGCATTCAGAGGAAAATCAGAATTTAGAATGGACTTCAGGAAAAGATGCAGTATCAACAAACATGAAGCAAATAATCCACCAAAGTTCGCTTGGCTTGCTGATTCTTGTGTTGACTCCTGAGAAATTTCGAAGTGTCACACAAGGTCTACATAAGTCCTTAATAAGCTGACTTCAGCAACTCAAATGAACATTTTTCCTACAGGATTATGACACCAACATGCTAACAGAACTAAACTGCCCACATAGGCAGGAGGCTTCTGAAAATCTATCTGAGCTCCACTGAACTAGGTCTCAACCACAACAAAGAAACAGCTGAGCAACTCACTGACCCTTTTGGTCAGCTTTCTCTTTAGTAATTTAAACTCTACAAAAGAGACGCAAAAAAGCTGTCCACCTCCAGGTCACCAGAAAACACTCCTATTCCAACTACTTGCCATGACTGTTCAAGCAACAGACTTCAAAATATCCAGTATCTTTAAAAGGGAAACTTTAAAAGTTAGTATTAAGCCTATTAACAGCTTGCACCAACACTTTTCTTGAAAGTACCTTCTTGCTTACACAAAAATATGACATTAAGGTAACTTTATTATATTTGGACACGTGAGCACACAATTTCAGAATTTTTAAAACTAAGCCTCTCTCTGATACTTTCCTCAGCGTCCCTTCCACATCCAACAAGGGAACAGGGAGTCTACAGGTGTCTCGCCTTCAGACTTTCAAAAAAACGACAGAATAATACTGAAGAACCAAGCTAATTTGATAACATTTATTCTTTATGAAGTTTTGCAATAGGAGTGAAGAAACCTATCTAATAAAGCAGTAAAAACAAAATTTGTTTTTCATTGCATCTTTTCGGTGTTTTTCTTCAAAATTTTGAAAAGCCAAAGCAAAGGAGAACATCAGATAAGTTAAGCACTTTAGCAAGTATTTGTCTCAGACACTGCTCTCTACTAGAGAGGCAAAAATGCATACTTCTGTATTTACAGATCTTAAGTAGCTATACTTCCTCTACCTCTTCAAAATATGGGGACAATTTTTTTCACCTCAGGACAGACAGAAACAAGAAAATAAAACTAGAACACAGCTAATTTCAAAAGTGTTTGTAGGCAAAACTGGAAAGCCGATATTGCTGGGATGACTACCTATCATGACTTAACCTGCCTGTCTCTTCTACCCTAAAACATCTGTGATGCTTCAAAAGATCAGCAGTAACATAAAAGATAAAGATATGAACATGCCCTCAGTCTAATTAATTGGTCCTTCTTAACAGTGCTGTAGAGCAACTACTTTTCTAGCCTTTTGACTAGTTTTTGTCCAATTCAGTCACACAAGCTTTCTGTCAAGATATGCCTAAAAAGCTTTCAGGTCTTTGCCAGTTTAAGCCATCTGGGAGTGCAAGATGGAAGACCTTTTGGCAATGCGGTCCTGAGATGTTACAAGCAGAGAATGGTAGCTTAACTGGCAAGTCAAACCTCCAAACCAGAGCTCAAGTCTATTATCCATGTAATGAGTTTGAGAACGTCAACACAGAGTAAGTGAAGCACTACTCTAAACCCTGTGCAGCACATACCACATACAAGGTAGTTTACTTTATTCCTGCTCGTGCTTTTAACTCTACAAGACTGATTACATTCCACAAATTTGTATTTCTTGTTTCCCAAAAACAACCCCTGAGTAAATACCAACTTACCAGGATTCTTTTACGATCCTTTTCTGATAAAAATTTCACCGGTGGGTACTTCTGGGTAAAACTACAGAACATTTCAAAACAAAGAAGAAAAACTACATTAAGTTTCCACCTTGCTGCTTCTTTCATATATCTGTCTTTGAAATACAAAAAACTACTCTGACAACATCCCATTGTAAAAGTTCTGCTAAGGGTATTTTTAGTCCTTTTTTCTAAAGGCCAACCTGAGACAATGCCTATCCTTTGTAAAAGCACTGTGAGAAATATCAATATTGATCTGCTAAAAGTGCTTCTAAAATTTCCACTTAACTGATTTTCTAGAATGAATCACTTGACTTCTATCTTTTGAGAGCAGAACTGGTGCCAGGCATGACATCACAAGAGAACAAAACAATAAAACATGAACTGCGATTGGACTTCCTTTCCTTTTTAAGTTTTAAAAAGCAAGCAATCTTAAAAGTTCTGGAAATGAAAGCAAATTGTGTTGACTTACCGCATTTACTTCAAACATTTCTCCTTAAAGTTTCAATGGGAAGTATACAATACAAAGTTTTAATTCTCCTTAAAGTTTACAATCAGAATGTCAAAGCAACTTCTTAAGATACTTCAACAATTTTTACCAGAGAGCTTATTCAGTATGAAAGCTAATCCTAAATTTCTTCTCAGAAACAGCTAGACTGCCACTGTTTTGAGGGTCTTCAAGCTACTTTCACTTAAATTTTTTTTGCACCTTCTTCTTTACAGGAACTTAATCAAAAATAAACATACTAAAATAAAACTGTGTGACATATGAATCTTAGGTGCTCCCTCTCAAGCTTAAAATTGATGCTCAGAATCTTAGATGATTTCATGGACAAGGAATTATGTCACTTTTTTCTTTCTCCACTGACATGCATTCTGCATACAGCAACAAACTTCTCCAAAGGAAGGTGTGAAAGAAGGTGTCAATTTTATTCATTTCAGTAATTAGCATTGTAGTCTTGGCAATATTTTAACAGCTCAGGTTTTTCTTAACTAAATATCAGTGTGACACTGGACAGAAATCAAACCATGGTTACTCTTCCACTCCAGCGAGTCCACAGGCTAGAGATGCAATTGAAAGTAGCACACAGGAGGTACGTATGCCAAGGGTTCACACTGAGATGACATTTTCATCTGCTCACAAATAGACTATGACTGAACTGACTCTACACCTCTGATCCTGAAGCACCTCCTCTGCTCCTAACTTGCAGTACTGGCTCAACAGGAATTCTTCAGAGGCAAAGCACAGATGCTTCTGTACTTGTGTCAACTTTTCATCCCAGAGTGAAAACCTTTTTCAGTTTCCTGGATAGGGGAAATGTGGCAGCGGAATCCTCCAGTGTTACCCATATAGAAAAACTGAAATAAAAGCTACCTACACTTGCCTTATATCACCACATGGGTCACTAACAGTAATCCAATTTCTTTAAGCTAAGCAGCAATGAGAAGCAGCGGTGCGTAGTATAATGCAGACATAAAACACAGCCTTCCTGCGATAGAGAGGCAAATCTACCAATAACAGCAAGAACTTTATGGAGTTGGTTTTTTTAAAGAAGTACCAGGTAACTTGATGCAAAGGTAAAAGTCAGTCTCCTCCATTTTTAAGACCAGTATTTTAAGGCCACATTAATCCAGCATGGAGTCATAACTCTACCAAAGGGCTCTCCCAACCATTTTTGCTCCTTCCATTACACCAGTCCTAGCTTAGAGGCAGCAGGCAAGAGTCTGGAACTGATCCAGATGAATGCTCATCTTTTGGCAACAGCGGTGAGTTTATCTTGACCTAATCTTTGCTTCAATGAATACATGGCAATGCTTTTGCTGTGCAAATTATTAATAAAAACTTTCCAACTTTAGCTTCAGTTAAACAAACTCTTGTCATGAGACTACCACTAAGGAATTCTTGTTTTTCCTGCTTTCCCAAAAGCCACAATGGTTTGCTTCCACATTTTATCAGCTTATGAGGTAAAAAAAAGTGACATTGACACTAGAGAGTGACCTTTGCAAGCATGATCAGTCTTCAAGCATCTGACAGTAAGCCGTTATTTACTGTCATCTAGATATAAAATTCAAAAATTATTACAAAAAAAAAATTTTAAAAAACCAATCAGCACACCCTTCCACAAAGGTCCTCTGTGAATGGCAAAAGGAAATACCTGGATTAACAACAACTGAAGCTGAAGATACACTGGGCTATCGATAAAGATTAAATAAACCAACTGAACAGAGACACGGCATCAAACGTTTAATCTGGATGTAAAATCCTTACTTTATAATTTGACCATTACAATTGGTATGGTAGTATCACATGCAACTACTGCAGGTGACTCAGTCCGCAATTGGTTTAATGTTGACAATACACTGCCTAGTTCAACCATGACATTCATGCTTATATTAAGAGATGAGCAATAAGATCAGTATTCTCACTGAAACAAACTGCATGTGGCAGGTCACTGAATCTTTCAGATCAATTGTGAAAAACACAGAACTGGGGTTTGTTTTGTTTTGTTTTGCTTTTTTACAGTGCCAGAGGGGTGGGAGAAGGAGGGGCAACTCCTCACTGGCAAAACAAAACTCCAAACACTGTGGGTGTTGAGCATACCTCTGGCCAAGAGCAATAGGATTGTGCCCCTCTCTCCAGAGGCACAGCATACAATCACCAGTATGCCATATGTAACCATCCAGGCTTACTGGGACTGCTTGATAAGTCCAGACTTGGCCCTTTGAAATGCAGTACTCTCAACCAGCTGATTGTATGGACATGGACAGTGTCACCTGTGAAGCACTATCACTGCCGAAAGCAGCAGTATCCTTGTCAGAGCTGCCAAACCCCACTCCTGCTCCAGACCTGATGTTGTGATGAAAAGCACCAGCCCATGAGGACACTCAGATGGGAGAACTGATCTGGTGGAAAGGCAACTGGGCTGGGAAGTGAGAGAGTTATGTGCAGAGAGAGACTGAAATGCCTCATTTCCCTATCCAGCTCACCATCAGCATTCAAGTGGTTTTGCTGGCATAAAAGTGAGGAAACAATGCTGCAGAGTGGACACAAGAAGGAGAAGTGGATCAGGCTTCAATTTTTTTATTATTTATTTTTTTAACAACTACGTCAATTTAACGTCTGGTGGAACTAGAGTACATATTTAATATCTGCAGGTCATCAAAAAAGTCCTGTCTGCTTTTACTCAATTACATCATCCAGTTTAATCCAAGATATCACATTTCCTTACAAACCCTGAGAAAAGTGAGTCAGTCAGGCTCATCAAAGCACATGCACAGATTTACAAGCAAATAGCTGAACCGTGGTAATGGATTGTAAGCGTGTGAAATGTGAAGTAAAACAATTTTTCAGTTTTTTGAAGTTGAAACCAATACATTTTAGCACACACCTGGGGTAGACTTACTAAACCATAGCAATCCATTCACCAGCTGGACCCAAATCAGCAAATTCCTCCACAGGACTTGCACTTTACAAAAATCCAGCACCCTCTTTTTACTTTAGTGGGAATTAATCAACATGAATACCTTAAGCATTAACCTCTTCAAGCACTCAAGGCCAGATTCTCACTTATATATGATAAAAATCCAAAGGTACTGAAGTTATATGCAAACATTTAACTCAAGCCTACAGCTACAGAATTGAACACTACAGAACAAAAACTGTGCTTTTTATCTGCTTCCCAAATTTAGCAAGAAAGACATACCTTTTTTCTAGGTCTTTGATTTTCTCCCTTAGAGGTGCAACAGCCTAAAATAAAGGAATAACATTTAATCTTTGAAGACTGGAAGAAGATTCACATCACAAAATACGTGTATAGGAAGTTACTTCAGAGCAAAAATCAGGGCAAACAGTCTCCTGTGAGGAGCTTCACTGAAGACACTCCAAGAAACTTTTATCTTAAAGCATTCTTTATGTCAAAACCCCCTTGAACCTTTTTCACCAAAAATCAGATTGCCCAGTACAGCGTGAAATCCCTTAGCTTACCACCGAAAACAAAACACCTCAAGGCTGTGAGTACCACAGCCTTGTTGATAAGAACATTGGATGTTATGATCCCTAATTGGCAAAGTGAACTCACAAGTGACTTGTCTGAAGTTGTCAAGAGCAACCTATACCGAGTGACAGCACAACAGGACAGTCAGTAAAACCTGAACTATTTAAATGGACAGCAGATACACATACCTAAGAGTAGACAGAAACAGAGGCATTAGCTCCAATGCAAAGACTGTCATTCTCTCAGAACATGGTATATGTTAATTTAAAAAACATAATTTTAAAAAATCTAAGATGTGTTTCACATCATGATTTGAGGGTATAGCTAGGTTTTTAAAAAATATTAATAAAAAGAAATTTGTTACAAAACATAGTTCACCTACGAAAACTTCTGTTGGCATTTTCACTGCTTTGAAAGCCAGAATCACTTAAGCTGGCATCAATTTCAGGTGCTTTATCACAGGACTCAAATTTCTAACAGTACTGCCAAATTTCAACATGTCTCTGAACTCCTGTTTTTAAATTTAGTAAAACCTTGTAACAGAATTTACCATCTAGGGGCCATACATAAATTGAAAGCTATCAGAGAGTTATCACTTGAAATGATACAATATGGCAACACATCACCAGCCACCATTAATTTGTTTGGTACAAATCCTGTTGGTTAGAGATAGACAATTCAGGAACTTCACGAACTGAAATGAACTGCATATTCATATTAAGATGAAATACAGTATTGTCATTTATATTCATTAAACATCTAGCTCTGTGGAGCAGCAAATAGTTCTTGAAACAGTTTTACTTATTTACGATACAACTAAAGCTTTAAAAACAAGATCCAGAAATGCCCAATTTCTCAAGCATTACAGTAACTCAGATCTACCCACTGAATGTCAAGCATTTGACCATTCTTAAACAACTAGGATTTTCAGAATGCTTGCTGCCATTTTTACCAGAATGTAAAAAAAAAAAAAAGAAAAAGAAAAAAGAATGCAAAAGTCATCTTTCCATTGATTTCAAGCAATTTCAGTGGGTTTCTTGCTGTGTCCAGAGGAATGATCACTATATAAACCTATGCAAACCAGGTGGAATACAAGACACTAGGCAGACCAGACTAGACTAGTACAGTCACACACAGCCACACAAGGGGTAGGGGGTATTAACCTCAAAGACTTTTCTATCTATTAAACTCTTTTATTGTTATTAGACCGGAAGTCTAAAAGCATCTGGAGAAAGATCTGCTGCACACATTCTTAATATTTCACAGCAAACCAAGGTTGAAAAGGAAATTCAGAGGTATTGGTAGAGAAGTTCAGAACCACTGGTATATTCAATACCCAATGTCTACTCCAGAAGTTGCCTGGACTTGTGCTTAAAGTACTGGAATTGCACACCATCTTTGACCACAAACACAGCTACCTGTGTTCATTTGTTAATAACAAAGCAAAGCATTCTTGGAGGTTTCCATTTTCTAATGAAACATATACACTTAACATTTTGTAAAGGTGATACAGGAAAGAAATTGTGTATATCCTTAATCCAGTAACAAAACACAGATCTCAGGAGGACTCTAGCACAGTCTCTGCAGCAAATGATACAGCAGAGCAATTACTTTCAAGAAAGGTTTGGAGCAAAGAAAATAAAACAATGAGAGTCAGATCTATGTCAGAAACTACTGTAATGAAGAACAGTTAAAAAACTTACATATAGACACAAATCCAATGCTCTGAAATGGTTTTAGTGGAATGGAGAGTAACAAGATAGAGCTAAATACACACTTCCAATATGAAACAGGTGAAACAGAACAGACTACAACTATTAGCAAACTAACCTCCTCTATTTTACTTTCCACCCTTTGATCCCCATTTTCTTGAAGAGACCTGTTGGCAAGAAAAGAAAAAACATAATTCATATCCAAGCAATAGTTGCTCCACTGCACCTGCATCACGCTCTTGCTGTTGAAACAGTACCTTCAAAGCATCCTAATTTAGTATTATTTCAAAGACACACTCGGAGCATGAAAGCAGATGGTCCAATTCCCACTGAAATCAGCGAGTCCTGTCGCCAAGTTTGGCAGAAACTGAACCAAGCCCACAGGAAAGAGTAATAACAAAAAAGATTACATTCATTTTACAGAGAAAATTAGAAGGGCAAATACGTCCAGCTTTGACTTCGAACTTCTACAAAAACATGGAAGAAAGACCTACACCAAAACTTGTCTTAAGTGACCATCTGATGGGCAATGCTGACTCAGCACACAAATGCTACTTGCTTGAAATGAAGCCAAGCTTATACACAGAAGGATGAAGGAAGTCAAGGTAACCTGTGAAAACACAGTACTGTCTAAGAAGCTGGTGTGTTGCACAAATCTGTGTGGTCTCATTTAGCATCTAATTGTGTAATGTATCTCAATTAGTTGTGTTCATTCTTTGAGTAAACTTCTGTAAGTGTAGGATATATTTTTTTTTAAAGCTAAACTTTCTGAAAGTGGAATTATTTATCTTATAGTAAGTTTTTGCATACTAGAGGATTCATGAGTATCCAACATAAAACAGAGTTCTTTCAAATAAAACAGAGCTCCTTTACTTGGGACTTGAAGCCATTACACCTTGGGAAATAGAAGGTGCTTTGTTAAGTGGATATACATGTGCCACACCATTAGAGGCATGATTCCTTTCATATCCCTCTGTAAAACTCTCTACTAAAATGTCACTATAGTCCGTTACTGAGGCAAAAATATTATTGACCAGATTTGTTTTGTCCTATCAGTAAAGAGTGCAGTAAACTCCTAGACTAAGACACACAGACCACAAAACATCTTTTTGAAACAAAATGCCATTTATTGTAATAGTGGCAAATAAAAACCCTAGTATGAATTTACTACAAGGAAGCAATTCTAAGTAATTCTTGCAAATTTTTCAAATGTTTCCCAAATAATAGAAATCTCAAAAAAAAACCCCAACCAACTATGCAAACAACCTGTGGAACGCATAGCCTTTCCTCCCTGCAAAATGAGCAAGGAAAATCTGTAAAATCCATCAGATTATTAAAAGGTTCCATCAAAAGTTATTCCTACTATCCTTTATTCACAAATCCTGGAATTTAAGGACTGGCACTCTGCAGTTTAGTCTTTAATGAGCTCTTCCTCCTAACAAAGACAATCTTATTGGCTGAGGACCAACATCAGGCCTTCAGAAATAAAGTTTTTCCCTTCAACAGCTCTGTAAGGAACAAATCAAATCAGAAGTCAGATGCAGGTAATGGTAGAATTTGTCAGGACAGCTTATTAGAGTATGAACACACTGGCTCCCATGTCCACCAGCCTTCTTCAAAACCCCCTCTGCAGTTCTTGTCCTTCCTTTGAAAATGCTCAGCTGCTCTTGTGACAGCTGCTAAGCTGTCATCATTTGCTGGCCACAATAACATGGTAATCTAAATACTATCTCCATCTGCAAAGCCACAGCAGCTAAGCATCTGCGTGCCTAACAGCTCAGCACTCTTTGTAGCAAGTCTGGGAAACTCCAAGAGGAGTAGACAGCCTGGGATAGGAACAGATCTTGGGGTATGCTGTCCTGGGTGAATCAGAGCCCACAAAAAACTATTCTTTTTCTTACTTTGGCTCAAGCTTTCTTTACCCTGTGTTGTTAAGCATGGTACCAAATCCCTTTACTAGCAAAACAATACGATGAAGTATTTTGTCCTCTATGCACAAAGACTTTGTTGCAGGGGACAGACTGTCCCCGTATTCTCTTGTGTCTTCCTGGTAAGTTTCCCAGAGGACAAACACTCACATGCAAGCAGAAATGCTGTGAAAATCTGCGTGTTTTGCATGCAGATGCTATGTCTTCCTATTTCTAAGGGCAAAAATTCTACAGGACAGTGCAGGGTTTTTTATTTTCAGCAGTTAAACCACCAGATTCTCTCCCAATTAACTGTGGGGGAGGAAAAGCCCTCAAAACCACATTTGTAATTCTAGGTACAGAAACAATTACGGCAAGCAGGGAAGGATCTGCTGCTCTTCAATGTTTATGCCTCTATTGTCACTGAGATACGGTCTGATCTGTGCTGATGAAAAGCAGAATTCAAGCCTATGTCAACCAACTTGTCTGAAAAATCCAAAATCAGTAGATTAATTTGTTTAAGGAAAGGTAGATGCTGAAGTATGAGCGAGGTCCCGAGTGAGATTTGCAGCAGACATACGACATACTACCCTTTTAGAGACTGAGCACGTTGTATTTAAAAAAACGGTATCAGCTGCTTAGCAACCACTCAAACAGTGTGAGCTGCTGTTCTGTTCTTTCCCTGTCTAATACACAGTGATACATGCTGGTGGGAAAGGTAAATTAATGTTATTCCAGACAAGGATATTCAATTAAAAAAATTATATACATTACCTCATATTGACAAAGTTTCCCCATACAGCTGAAAAATAAGAAGAGAAAGAACATTACAGTGTCATATAACAGTACATTAGGTGATTTTTTCCTATTATCATCAGAAGGCATTTAAAACAATATTAAGTATGTTAAACACATTATCTAAATAAGTTACATACATGATATATATTCACACCCCAAGTGACTAGAACACAGTTTAACAGTATGGGAGGAATTCTGATGAAATTACATGAGACCACAAAAAAGGAGGAAAATACAGTAATTCAATAAAAAAGGATTAGACTATCCCAGTGCACACCTGGAATTATCTGACCAGTAAATGAGCCGATATACATATCTGATCATTATCCTCACGCTGTATCACATACACAAAATGTACAAGAAATCTCTGAGCTGTAATTTGTCACTACATATAGATTAAACAAACCAAAGGTCTGGACTTGTTTATCAGGGTTACTGGAAAAAACGGCAAGAGCAAGAAAGGAGTCCTGTAGACATGAACCACACAAATTGGAAACAGTAGACTGACAAGAGTAAAAAGACTGGCCACTACAGGCGATAGCTGAACCAGTCCAAAGTGGTGCCACAAGAGTCCTGCATTAAAGGTAGCAAGTGCTACGCACATGTGCTTTCTCTCTCAAAAGTATGTATATATTGTGACGCAGACACAAAAGGTACCTAAGCAATATAACCAAATGCCTCACTCAGGAAACAAAACTCATTTATTACACTGTTTGTACGGAAAAGAGTTTTAAGGAAGGCAAACCACAGTATAAAATAGCACAGCAAACACTTATCAGCCGTTTCTGTGTTCACAAAAAGATTCAGCTGCCCAATTTATTTTCTACTAAGAAAAAAAAACAACTTCTGAAACTGTTCAGAGTTTAAGGGATTACATGAAGAATATCAGAACATTGATTTTCCTCTTAACTATCATCTAGGACACAGAATGTAGTTTAAAGTGAAATAAGAAGAAGCCATAAACCAGGCTACACTACAGAGCTGACAACTTCAAGTTGTCAAGACAAACAAGGTTAATTCAGAACAGTTACATAAGGGACTCTGCAACAATAAGGAACACAGGAAATACACCCCAAATATCTCCAGAAAATCATTCTGCAATTGCTCTTTAAGAGACAACGCTCAACCTAGGGATCCAAATCACACTGGGTCTTAAGGAGGTGTAACCTATATGCAGTATCAGATTATGTATAGAAGGCTTCCAAGGTCCTCAGTTTTTTGTAAGCTGTGCTTCAGGACTATTTTGCCTAGATTCAGGCTTTGCACATACATGTCTATGATGGTTACTTACTGATCTGAACCAGATGATGAGGTGTTACAGAAATACGAAAATAAATGCTGCTACAGTCACAGGCACTTCCTGAGCAGGAGAAGGAAAGAAACATGCCCAGGAAAGAGGATCTGGGAGGACAGGAGTGAGGATGCAGTAATGCAGTCACTGTTCCACCCTTTAGGGGATGGCACAGCTCCCAAACTGTTTTTAAGTACTGAGTGCTGCTGAGTAATTCAGAGTAACTCAAATCAATCCATGACAGACTATCAAACAAACCGTAGGAGGGCACTGTGATATCTGTGGTGGTATCATAAAACCTCTGTTGTCTTCTGGGAAAAAGATAAGGAAGGTTTGTATTAGAGCAGACAACCAATAAAAATCAAACGGAATTTAAAAACCACTGCATTTTATGGTAATTAGATAAAGTAATTTCTCAGTGTTGAGCACCAAGTTGAATTCAACTTATTTACCCTCTGGCCAGGATTTTAGAATTATATGTTATAACATTAATGAAAAAACTCCTATTTTCTTTGCAGTGAGTGATGACTATCTGGCAACTACAGGTACAGAATTTTCAGTTATACATCACTCAGCCATACTTACAATCAGTTATTTTTCTGGGCTGCAGAAACCCATACAAATAATGTAATGTACTGTTTACGCAGTGGCAGGAAACATCTGGGCTAGGTTGGTGAAGCAGAAATTGATGAAAAAAAATGAGTTGCCAGCTGCACCACAAATATCACCCTGCTAGTTTTGTTGCAGCAAAGACAGTGCAGCTATATTGCACACAAGAAATCGGTTTCCTAAAGAAACCACGGTAATTGTGTGTGCTCAGCATACACTGCAAGGAAAAGGAGCTCAGAAAAGCATTTGTGTACTTCCAGGAACACTATGCTTGATATCCCAGTTCTGTAGGAGTAAATGACTTTTCATTAGACTTCTAGGAAGTATATTTTTGTAACATTGCAAAAAAGGAATGAAACTGCAAAATGAAACACATAGGAAATACCATATGGAGGGATATGAAAAACACTGAAGACTCTCTCACATGTAGAGAGGTGCCACAGAAACTTGCTTGAACATATTGCCCTCACAAAGGATTCTGAATGCATGATTCTAGGGAGAATCTCTTTGGCTACCGTGTGTTCACAAACAGCTTATGGCAAGGGTGATGGGATCAGAGGTTTTGCGCTAGAGTGGAATTAAAGTTTTGTTGGATTTTTCCAAAATGCACATCACAATTATTTATATAACATGCTTACACAGCTGCAGAACCAGCAGCATGACTATGGCTTACAGAGGATTTCCTTGACTTGTCACTTCCTTGCCCTAAAGGTTATGCCAAGGTCAGTACAACATCCAGGCAAGAAAGTTACTGTGAATGATGGAAACATATTAAGACTAGTGTTAAGCAGAATGATGCAGAATTAAAAGCCTAAATCCAAACTGAAACCCCTCACAGGCACCATAAAGCCCTTTGACAGACCCACCAAGTTCAGGCACCAAAAGCTGCAGACACGTGGATGGTCAAAAAAAGCTTCCATACCAGCAAGGTCAAGAATCAGGCACTACACATAAACCCAGTTTTCAAAAGCATCAGACTCCTCATGGACTCAATTTGGGCAAACATTAACGTAACTGAGCACCTCACTGTAAAAGCCAGTCTTAAAAAAAATACAATCACAAAAATTTCAACTCTAAAGCCAGATCTTTTAAGCCAAGAGGTATTCATCCACAATAATAGCCCTATGCAGATTCTCAAACCTTAGTGATTTCACATCCTCACCCCCCACAGGCACACACAGTACATACTCTGTGAAGAAGTTCCTATTCATCCAACTAGAGAGCATTCATGGGCAGAGTCTTCCCTCCAGTCTACTGAAACTCTGTGCAAGCAAAGCATTCAGGATTAATTGGATTAGACAGACAGGAGCACAACTTGTAACCAAACAATTAAGATGCTCACCTACAAAAGAGAAGAAATAGAGGTTCTGCTTATTCTCTTGAAGACTATTTGTAAACCTCACCCAATGACTGATTAAGGTAATAATAAGTTGCCATTAGGGAAGAGATCAGAATGTCTGGATTGTTCTGAGACACATGAAAGTCTGGTTTAATGGCCTGTAGGAGAAAAGTGTAGTCCTATTTTGACCCTACCTGTTCTGGGATGTTTTTTCCCTTCTGCATCCCTTCCATAAAATAATGACAACAATTATTTTTATTGTAGGGTATTTGCAAGGATTAATTGCAAGTACCATAAAGATTAAAAATACATCAAAGGCATTAATCACTCCCACAGACATTACTTTGAAGTGACAGCTTCCAAAGAAAAATGACATGACTTGGATGAAGCAATAAAGAGCTGTACTTTTGGAAAAGAGGAGATTTGTTTCTTAAAGACTTAATCACAGTGTTGTTATTAAAGAGGTATTTACATTTTGCCAACTAAACATTAATCACTCATAGTTTTCAGAAACCCCCAATCCTTTTTTTTTTTGTTTATTGTTTGATTTTTTTCCCCTCCAGCCTCTGAGAGACAAAGCTATAACTATTTGGCAAGAACAGCCTTACAGTAAAACTTTTGTAGATTCCCGTAACTTCTCAGAAATACCTTAAACAAAAAGCAGTCACAGGCAAGTAACGAACGGTTTTCTTTCCACTGAATATATTTATATTCCAGGAAATTTATTTGTTTAGTTTTCCTAGAGAAGACCTGTCTGAAATTATGCTGGATGCAGAGCAGTGCAATGACTGGGCTGCTTTCCACAAAGGAACATTCCAAGAGCTGTCCTTTGGGTACTTCATGCAAGCAGAGTTGGCTTGTAACAAAAAACCAAAGCCAAAAACAAACCCCACAAAATCTGTTAAGTCACTCACAAAAAAGTACAGCAGAAATCAGAAGTAACTTGCTGTTGAGCATCCACTATTAAATCAACACTTTCCTATCTACCATAGTCAGACTTTTGGCTCTGAGGAGCTGCACTTCATACCAGGCAAGTTACTCTTCTCAATCCTCAGAGTATAGGAACAGTATGTATGTTTTCACCTGAATGTCCTTTGAGTCTGTCATCTACAATAATACTTACTGTATAGGTTTCTATAAATCACAGACTACTATGGTGAGAACCTTGCATGCCTTAACTAACTTGTCCACAATAGACTGGGGAACCAGAATAACACCACTGTTGCAATCTGAAGGTGAAAAAAACCAGCATCTCACAGGAAGCCTGTGCCTTTACCCCAGGATGATTCCTCTTCTCTGGGTCTCTTTAAAAGACATTAAAAAATCAAGTCATAGACTGTCACAAGGCCCCGATGATAATAAACACTCAATCTGAAACTGTTAGTGATAATATTAGTTTCAGCATCATATACATTTAAAAACAGATGTTTTAAAAAGTGAGACCATGGTGCCCAGAGAGATCCAACTGTAGACTGCATCACACTAAAACCAGATGTAATCTCTTTTAAAAGCATTTTCTTTCCCAGTGGCTTTGTTATTTGCATTTTTAAGACACTCAGTGAAAGAAGCTTTTATACAAACTTTTGCCTAAGTAGATTTAGCTGAAAACACAGGATTTTTTCCCTGTATTGCCCTCCTTACAATCTCTGCTACTCAGAATAAAAAGAGTACAAGATGATGCTTGTTTCGAATGGATCTCACTATCAACAGAAACAGCATGCAGGAACAGTATGAACTGACATATGGTCATAACCTGAATTTCTAGAGCAAAATCTTGAGCTCTGAATGTTCAGACTGAATTGCTTCAGACAAACTTCCTATTTCAGAGAGATATAATGTCATTCAAGAGAGAGTTTCTTTCCTTAAATCTGACTCCCCTTGACTGACTCTCTGTAGTCACTCAGCAGTCTCAGTCTCCAGGTAGAAATCAGCTTTCTGTCTCCAAAGTAAAAGTTGACAAAAAAATAAAAGCAGACAAAGGGAGCTCAGAAAAAGCTTATTATCACAGATGCATTAAGGTCTTCATTTAATTCTTCTGTATATCTCAATTAGATTATGTAATAAGGTAAAGAAAACTATTGCTTCCCCTAGGAAACTATTATTTCCCACACAACATCCTTGTTTCTAAACTGGAGAGATAAGGGTTTGATGGATGGACCACACAATGGATAAGGAATTGGCTGGGTGGCCGCATCCAAATAGTTGCCATCAATGGCTCAATATCCAAGCAGAGATCAGTTACAAGTGGTGTCCCTCAGAGGTCAGTGTTGTGACCAGTACTGTTCAGTACCCTTATTAATGACATAGAGAGATTGAGCGCACCCTCAGCAAGTTTGCAGATGACAACAAGCTGAGGAGTGCCACTGAAGGGGACACCATCCAGAGGAACCTTGACAGGCTTAAGAAGTGGGCCCATGTGAGTCTCATGAAGTTCAACAAGGGTAAAAGCAAGGTCCTGCACCTGGGTCAGGGCAATCACCAGTATCAGTACAGACTGGGCTACAAATGTTGTGAACATAAGGAAAACTTTTTTACTGTGAGGGTGACAGAGCACTGGACCAGGCTGCCCAGAGAGGTTGTGGAGTCTCCTTCTCTGGAGACATTCACGACCCCCCTGGACGCGTTCCTGTGTGACCTGGTCTAGGTGATCCTGCTCTGGCAGGGGGGTTGGACTGGATGATCTTTTGAGGTCCCTTCCAACTCCTAACATTCTGTGATTCTGTGAAATGGACTGAGAGCAGTCCTGCAGAGGACTTGAAGATACTTGTGGGGATACTCGGTGAGGCCACCAAAATGGTCAGAGGGCCGGAGCACCTCTCCTGTGAGGAAAGGCTGAGAAAGCTGGGGTTGTTCAGACTAGAGAAGCCTCCGAGGAGACCTTTCATTACTTAAAGGGGTCCTATAAGAACGATAAAGACAAACTTTCTAACAGGGCCTGCAGTGATAGCACAAGGGGCAACAGTGTTAACCAGAAATAAAGTATGTTTAAACTAGATAAGCAGTTCTTTATTATCAGAGTGCTGAGACACTGGAACAGGTTGCCCAGATAAGTTGTAGAAGCCCATTCCCTGGAAGTGTTTAAGGTCAGGGTGGACAGGGCTTTGGGCAGGGACACCTCCCAACAGACCAGGTTGCTCATGGCAGGGGGTGGGACTGGATGATCTTTAAGCTCCCTTCCAACCTAAACCATTTGGCCAGTACATTTCAAACTGCATTTTATAATCTAGATTTCAAAACAATAAAAACACAATTGCATCCTATCTGTAACACCAGTAGTTTGCCAGTTTGCTTCAGAAAATTATTATACTGATGAGAGCATGTTGCAATATTAGCGGAGATAACAACATACAATTACTAATCATAACTTTGCATTATGGCATGTCACCTTCCTGGGTGAAATTTGTGATTATGCCTTTGGGGAATGTATAATAGTTTTAATATTAAAAAAATAAAACTAATCTACTCCTCTGGTACACCTATACAGATTTCTGTACAGCAAGTAGTTCCTCCTGTTATATTTCCTGAACTGATGTCTTGTTCAACAGGAAAGTTCCTGCCCCAAATCAAAGACAGCAGGTGGGAACAGTAGCTTTTCCCACGTAAGTACCCTAGGCACCAGGATACAAGGTCTTCTAAAGGGTAAGATGCTCTCTTCAATTTGGATAACACCACCACCCTACGTCAATCCCTCAGCTAGTCATCACCTAACAAAACACAGGCAACCAGACAACAGGACAACATTTCTGTACCTTCTCTTAAGAATGAATACTTAAACTCTGGCAAACTGATACACTCTTACAGCTGTGAGATATAACATTATGCAAATTTTATTTCTTTACAAGAGTTAATGAAGCTTCATACTGGATGGGATACTAACCATGAATACTTATTCTAACATTTCAATTAGCATCATCACTTTATAACTGAATGGTGTTCTTCATTTCCCAGAAAAATTCCTTCTAACTCTTCTGTTACGTCATTTTTCCAGTTCTCTGTTCAGTGTTTCTACTCCCTCCTATCTCATATCTTTAGCATATCATTCTTTACCACTACTGATGCATTTTTGTCTATCCTTTTTATTTTGTCACAAGTAAGGTAATGCACTCCAGTTATTTATTATGAACAGATAAAACATTCCATATTTACAAAAAAACAAAAAACAACCCAGAACGCACATAACATCACAATTATCGAGTTCCAAACAGGACCACCACATATATTGCACTTGAGTGTGCTTAGACACAAAAAAACCCCGACTTTCCAGCTTTGAGTTTACTGGCTTGAAACAACAAAGTAGTTTGCTAATATGTTGACTACCTACAAAAGATTTGAACTCCAAGACAGCAGAAGGACTCTGACCTATATCTAAATGGAGTACTGTTTAATAATTACATTCTGAATTGGGTCAAAACTATTTTGGCAATCTGAAAGCTGAGCAATCTAAACTGCTAATGCCCCTGTGTCCCCTTTTCACTTACTCCTAGAGAAAGAACTGAAAACCATACATGTCCTTCCTTAAACAACATCAGGTAATGAAAAAAATTCCCTATGAGATGATGTTTATCTCCAGACAAATCTGACCTACACAATTTGAATGCGTAAAATTTAATAAAAGCATGTTCTCCTTTTGCTTTAAAGTAACATGGCAGGTTAAAGAATCAACAGAAACCTTCTAAGCCAACTAACCTGTACATGCTGCTGTTAGGGCCTTACATCTCCCTATTTCAAGTGAAGGAAAGAGACAACAGAAGAACTATTTATCTCAACAACCTAGAAACTGAGCAGCCACCCAAGGTAACATGACTCAAAATTAGGGTGGCAATCACATGAAGGGTCATGACTCGAATCCATTCTTTTCAGCATTTTATTTTAAGTTTGTTGACTGCTAAGCCATTGTTTTCGGCAGACTCACAGCATGTTCCAATGGTCAGCACTGTAACTGAAACAAACCCACTTTTCCCAGTTACCTTTTACAAACCCTGACAGATAAGTTGATGCAGAAACCCCCCCAGCTCTTCCTTCCTAAGGTCTACAGATGAGAAGTTGAAAACCGCAAGTTCTAACTAAACTCTGCTTTGGACAACCAACGTTATAGAAAAGAAACAACCAATAGAAATGATAGGGAAACATTTCCCCTTTGCAAGAAAATACGGGAGAAAGAAGATGAAAGTTCTAGGAGTGTTTGTCCTTGAAGAGAGTGATGACAGCACCACTTCTTGCACATGCCACAGTGAAGACAAATACTAAATGGAGATAAAATATTAAAGACAAATACTAAAGACAAATATTAAGTGGAGATAAGCTGGGAACTGTAAGGGTGGATTTCTCCAGGATGCCAAAAAAATGTTTTAAAACATGGCTAGCAAAGCAGAGCTGAAGTCCTCTATTTCTGACAAACTCAACTGAAGCATGAACAAATTTGCCTAAGCTACATGGCTATGGCGAGTTGGAAGCCTGATGAGCAGGGAACTGGAAGCTGTTGAAGACAGTAAACTTATTTGCATAAACCCACAGATGAAAGGCAGCTCTGCAGGACATAAAGCCAGCAAGCAAATGTTTGTGGTTTGGGGTTGGGTTTTTTTGGTGGAAAATTCATGGCATGCTGAAACAAAAAGCAGGCAAGCCTGGTGTCACATCAGACCATTTCTAACTCTTTCATGGGCAGTCAATCCTGCTGTTTAGCTGTAAAATAGCTGGAGAAGGAAGATTTCTGTTATTCTCCACTACAGCCTCAAACAATAGTACAGGAAGAAATTCGCAGCTACTTTTCACAGCTATTTTTCTACTAAGAAAAGTGAAAGTAAAAGCTTATCAGAACACATCAAGTAGCATTTAACCTTCATTCTGAACACATGCAATACAAGCAACATGCAAGGGGCTGGTTTAAGATTCAAACCAAAAAGCTTACTCACACCTCAGTATTCTGAGCAGAGTACATTACATTCTTCTCAGCTGATGGAAATCGGACAAAAACAAATGGCTAACCTTGTGAAACAAAGGATAACAACCATGGAAAGTAAAAATGCTGAGAGAAGTCAAACCACTACACTGCAGGATGTACTTCCCTCGCATAATTTTGATACTTTGTTTTTAACTTGTTTCAGTGGTTGTGCTGTAATTTATCTTATAAAGGTAACAAGGTCTTAATCTTGGATCTCATGACAGCACTCTACTATTCATTCTTTTTTCCCCTGGAAAAGCAACAAGGCTGCTGACATACTTCCCAAGAACTATTTGATCTACAAACAGCAAAGAGAATTGTTCTACTTTACCAGAAATAGAGCCCTTACTTTATTTTTATTAAGAACACGTAACTCCCTTGTTACACCAAGATTATTTACAAGATTAAAGTAAACCATGCAAATTGATGGGCTCTGGTCTTTAAATCCTGGCTACAAGATTTCACAGTGTTATTTCCAAGAACTTAAATGAGGTCCCGATTCTACAGAGATAGGCTCAGTAAAGCATCTCAGTACGCCTATATAAAGCTGAATAACCATTTAAAACTTCAAAGGGAATGAGTTTGAGGTGTCTATGTAATGATACACCAAGCCAAAAGCAGGTGGATTTTCAAAGAAAAAACAACTCTCAACTTGCACATAAGTTACTCATGTCATGACGACACTGGATTTTTAGTTTTTTGTACAGTATCTATTTAATTGGCTGCCGTTTTATGATCAGTCTGCATTTTTTGTTACAGACAACAAAAATCAATCAAATCCACTTCACTTGTGTTTATAATCACCTCACATTCTTAAGCTGCGGTTTCACAATAGCTTCAAGATGATGCAAATACTGCCCATGACTGAAAGGATTTGTTTCAGTCCACCTCCACATTCCCCTCTTTCCTCTGGTTAGCACTAGCACTCCTGCAGTATCTTGCTGGAGGTTAAACCAGAGAAAGGATGTAGCAGAAGACTTTGTCTCTTTAAAAGTGAAATGAAAATTCAACCTTTGGGCAAGGCTTCCCATTATATGTAGTACAGTACAGCCACGCAGTGTTCACAGGAGAAAGCACTGTGAGCCAGGCTAATACTGAAAAATATATTTTAAAACCAAAACAAAACGAGTAGCTTTCTACCGGATTACAGTGATTTTGACAGCTCACTAGCTGCACTATCTCCAGATTAATCATTTGGGTGATGGGGAACTAAGTCACCCCTTTCACCTAGGGCCTAAAGACAAGGTAAACATAACTGTTAGTTAAACTCTGACCATTTCAGTTTTTTTTTCAGTTGTTTAAGTTACAGCAGCTTTTAACTGCCTGCTGCGTGAAGATGCTCCTTTTGGGTTCTATTTTTATATACACAAACTATGCATAGCACACTGTTTCAAGTGAACAATGTGGGTTTTTTTAATTAATAGAAATTAAATTTACAAAAATGAGACATGAAATATTAGTTTCAATTCAAACCCAGATGTGAAGTAAGGATCCTTCTTACTCTAAGTGCCACTTAGGAAACCAGTGAAGGCCATAAGGAGTTCTAAGTATCTTTAATATGAGCTTGACTGCGCACCTCGTGTCACAGTGGTACTTTAACCAAAGTCAACATGACTCCTTAGGCAAGACCTTAACTGTAGACCCGTAAAGCACGTGATGGCAACACTGTCAACCAGTACTGTCACCTGCCCATTTCACCACTGCACCGCCTCCTCCTCAGTTGGGCCAAAAGAGCTGTCTGAACACCCAGACTGCCAAATGGTTATAACCTGAAAAGGAACCCAACATCTTTCTGCCAGGTGACCTTACTCCAGATCAGTTCCCTTTCCTTGTGAACAGCACAAAAATTTAAGTCCCTGTACATGGTAGATGCTGGTGGGAAATAGGAGATGTGGAGCAGGGAAACCTCAGCCAACGTGGCCATCCAATAACTTGTGCCGTCAAACTACCAAGAGAGCCACTCAATGACTCTTGAGAGTGAGATACCTGAGAGCCTTGCAACTGCCCGTGATAAGCTCTTCCTCTAGTTTGCAAAATCTCATAGAGAACTTCTTCATGTGCATGTTTGTGACAAATTTTAGTTCAAGGCAGAAGCTTTTTAAGAAATAAGACACTTTTAGAAAAGATACTCCCTAAACATTCTCAGGGTTTCACACAAACTGACAAAATGGCACTATCAAAAAAGTCCTACGTCCTAGTTCATAAAAAAATCATGTACTTGCCAAGTATTTCATTCCCTGTAACATAATGTCCTCCAAATCCGATTCCCCATGTACTAACACTGAATGGGAATTCATGGAAAGGAGGTACATACCCTGAAAACACTTAGTCACTTGGAGAGTACTTGAGAAAGAAGAAACGTAAAAAAAGTGCCAGCACATACACCTACACTAGCAGCTCAGTTTTCTCAAATTCTATGCTATTTTAGTCTGGCAGCATCTGACTGCAACCAGAGCACAGCGATGATTCAGTAATACTGCAAAGAATACACTTTTAGGATAGGGGGATTGGATCATAATCATTTCCATAGGAAAGAAAACAAAAAATAGTCTCTCTAGACTCTATTGGACCAGTAGTATCTGTTAGCATATCATATTGCACTCAATGACACCAGAGCTGTAACTAATGATACTACTACTTTTGACCACTACTCAAAAGGTTGAAAAGCACAGCAATCTGATACATTAGATTTGCAAAAAAACATAATCCCATCAGACAACAACCTATTCCCTCTTCAAGCTACTTTTGCCACGTTGATCTGCAGTCCCTTTCCTCCATTTTTTCTGAATCTCAAAGAACAATCAGAAACAAGTGGTGAGAAGACTTCTATGACTTCAGTCCAGACAGCAGAAATCACACGGCAGTTTTTCCCCTCCCTTAAGGTTAACTTTTACGCACAAAGCTAGACAGCAAACACCAATTACTGTCCATAGAATCTAATCCATAGCCAAGTCCCAATGGCTGTGTCAACTGCTACTCAATTCTAGTATCCTCACAGCAGGGTATTAACTTTGTTTTCAAGATCAAGTATCATTTTTGGCAAAACATCAAACTGTTTCAAAATAATAGCAGACATGAAGCTGTCCCTGCTTCAGTATACATGGAACCTGAGTCATTTAGGCAAATAAACTGTTCTAAGAGTCAGAGTTGGCACATAACTTCAAGGATGACAGCAGTACCTAAATAACGAGGTCTTGAAAAAACAGTAACATATGGTAGTAAAGGGAATTGTGTTTCTAGGGTAGAAAACATCACCTCTTCTGCCACAATACTTCACTCACACCTAATAACTGAAGTCACCAACATCCCTATCAGTGGCTATTCTAAGATTTTCCCAGATACCTCTGTGTCTCTGCTCAGGCTCTTAAGACTCCAGCTACGTGCTGAGCTAATAAACAGACAAACGTTTATTTAGCCCCCACACAGGACATCAGAGGCTTTCACAAAAACCAGACAGGAGGCCCGCCCTGGAAAAACTTCCTTGCAGCCTCACCTCGCACAGCCACCAGGTTAAGACCGAGGCAGACAAAGAGCGGTCTGAGCCACGTCTGGCTCACACCGCTCCTCAGTCAGCCCCTCCGCCAAGCCACCTCCACAGCACGCCCGCCCCCACCTCATGCCGTGGACTTGGCCTGAAGGCCGGCCGCCTGCTGCCTC
>NW_010193524.1:328-577 GCF_000695765.1 Mesitornis unicolor | reverse complement strand
CATCACCCCATGGGTTCACCCCACCCAGGTCCCTCTGCAGAGCCCGTGTACCCATAACAGACCAGCACTGCCCCCCAAATCGGTGCCATCGCAAAGCGATGTGGGAGCACTCGATCCCCTCACCCAGGAACCCCAAAGCCGAGCTCTGGGGAACCCCAACACCACTGGGGTTCAGCCCCATTCACCCCAAATCTCTGTGCTCGCCCATACAGCATCCGTCCGTCCACTTAACGGCCTCGTTAAGGCCCC
>NW_010193524.1:0-205 GCF_000695765.1 Mesitornis unicolor | reverse complement strand
GGGGGACGTCCTCCACCTCCCCCTCTTTTTGGGGCGGTGAGGATTTTGGGGAGGGCGGTTTAACCACGGGGGGGGGGGGGGGGCATCGTTAACCCAAATTTCCACCCCTACAGGTGCGTTTCTCTGCTTTTTAAGAGCTTTTCGGCGCGATCCCGAGCCCAAAAAGGAGCGGGGCTCCTCCTCTGTGTGTGTCCCCCACCCCCCA
>NW_010193523.1:6670-36370 GCF_000695765.1 Mesitornis unicolor | reverse complement strand
ACTCCTAATATTCTGTGATTCTGTGACATCAATAGCACGTCCCTGTTCCCCATGTGACAACAGCCCTGGAAAAGGCTTTCTCTGCCATTAAACTCACTAAGATGCAGTATAAAAATAGAGTGGCCAAACTGCTTAAGTTTGTAGATCTGCAATCCCACGTTACTGGGTAATGAGCTGGGTTTTCTACCAGAAAAAGCTGTGTCTCAAAAAAAACATGAAAAACATGTTAAAATAGGACACACTATTATTTCTGTAAACGTATTTAGCTGAAGAACTCCTGGTTCAGGAGTAGAACAACAACCGCAAAGGCTCTTTCTGGGTAAGGGTTCAGAAACACCCTCACGCCTCCAAAATGGTGCTGGAAAAACCCCAGCCTGGCAAGGCTGTAGCCTTGCACATTAGGACTCTACTGACTCTGCACTCATTCTCCCTAAGGAAGAAGCCTAACGAACAGCAGCAGGGTGTAACAGTGGGAGATTTTTAAAGCATTGACTCTGTCAGGTGTTTGCTTGGAAAACAATTCTACAGCATGCATCATCAAAATCCTCAAGTCTCATTTTTCAAGTTTCACTACTAAATTAAGAATGTACCATGTCATTTTGCAAGGTGTGTAAAAACAGAACACCCTCAAACCAAGTAAGGAATGGAAGTGAGTTGTTCCTTGTTACTATCCAACACTTTAAAATGATCACCACACCTCTTTTGCATGGAGGTATTGTTAGACTGGTAAGCACCGTCTTTATACAGAATCTGAAAAATATTAAAAACATGCAAACTTTAAAACAGCTCCTTCTCTCATCTCTAATCTCCAGTAGTTTAACTTCAGCACTGGTTTAATTCTGTAAAATAAATGCTTTTGCAACAGCATGAATATGCTAGAAGGAGGAAACCCAACAATATGATTGCTAGAGTCCCTTAAGGGGCCCATACACCACGCTTTGGTGCCACCTCCTCTACATTTTGGATTTTTTCCCATCACTGGTGCAGACACTGAAACTACATGCACACAGGAAGCGGTGCCACTACAGCGATGCAACAGAAAATCCAGAGTAGGTGACAAAGGCTTCCCTCTCAACTCACCCCAGTGAGGGGTGGGGACAGGCAAAAGGCTGGGAGAGGACACAGCCAGAAGAGCTGACCCCAACTGGCCAAAGGGATATTCCAGACCTGGGCAATAAAAGCTCAGGAGAAGGAGGAAGGGGGGATGTTTGTGGTTACAGAATTTGTCTTCCCAAGCAACTGCTATGAGTTCTGGGTGCCTGCTTCCCTAGAAAGGGCTAACTGCAACTGCAACGAGCAGCTGCTGAATACAGAAACTACTTGCAGAGACTGCCTGCTATTGCTCACAAAGAGTTTTCTCCCAGTCAGAAGGTCAGCCTAGAAAAGACTGACCACGGACGGCAATCAACACTCCAGCCAGAGCTTATATTGCCAAGCTGGGAGACAAGAGGTGAAAAAAGGATTCCCAACAGGCTCAGAATGCTTCTGGACGAAAGGTCTTAAGTAAAATAAAACTGATCCTGAATTCCTGTGCAAGCAAACTCAAATTTCTCCTGTTCAAAACTACCAAGATAATTAAACATTCCAAAAGGCATCTGTCTCCTCCCCAGCGAGCAGCATCCTCCAGGCGTATCCTCTGATCGATGGTCTTGTTCTCAGACGAAGTATGCGATGAAGAACAATAAAAATGAAAGCTGCAGTTCATGACTTACAGCCAAGAAAATCAGTTTTAATTTAATACTTCTCCTAATGATCCTTCTTAGCTAGGTTTTGAAAAACAGTGACACACTTACTAAGGAATTAAGGCCAACCACATTTAATGCAATTAATATTAATTTCCTGTAAAAACAGTGTACTTTAGAATTTGTTTAAGCAGGTCTCATTCTGGAATAACTTCAGATCCCTACAATGCTACTTGGTTCTCCAAAAAGTCAGTTTAGCTTTGACTATTTTTAGCTTGACTTTTAATTTTGACCCAAAACAAGCTTTACAAAGCAGTTCTTGCACTGTGTTTTTGACTAGCTGAACAATTGCTGAAAGTCACAAAATAAACAGCTTCACTTAATATGGATCACTCTTTGAAAAGATTAGTGTTTCTAGCTTAGCTCTCACAGCTTGGCTCATTTCCTTCTAGGTCTGACTAGGAATCTGCAAGTCGTCAAGGCCTCATCAAGTGCTTTTAACACATGCAAATAGATAAAGAAAGTGGATGAGCAGGGCTGTTTTATAAACTCTTCAACATAACATGTAGAAGTCACTCTGTACAGTACTGGGATAAGGACTGCATGACTAATCCAACTAAGTATGACACTGACCTGTTCATGGGTAAAGCACTCACCTCATTGCTGGCTAATAAACCAAGCAGTATTTGCTTTTTTCCCCTTTACATCATTATTATATACAGAGTTCAGAAATTATCCCCGCACAGAGCGTGACCTCTTCCATGCCTTCAGGTGCACTGCTCTCTCTCGTCAATGTAACAGGTACCTAGAGACCAGCTGCTCAGTTAATCCACCTCCCTGCCAGCTCTTGGGGTTCAGCTCCAACGCCTCAGATCAAATCAATGTTTCCTGGCTCACCAAAGGTTCTTAAAGAACATTCACTTTTCTGTCAGGAAAAGACTGCTGGGCCTGGAGCAGAGAAACACAGATTACCACTGGGCTCCTTCAAGCAAAGGAGGCACAAAGAGAGATGAGGCACAATTGCTTCTCCTCACCAAAATCTGTCCTGCAGGATGGGTTCAGACACTTAACGGCTTTAAAAGCATTTTCTCGGGAGTCTGTTACTGCAGTAACTGTGACTGCATTGCTAATACTTACTTTAAAATCTTTTACCAGAACTGTTATAATCATTATCATTGTAACACATATATATTTAAGACTTCTGCTAGTCAAAAGGTTGACAGGAACTATAGTAGCTAGACAAATGAATAATTTTAAAATCTTAACGTGATTAAATACTTTAAGCAATGTATTTCCTATTCAAATGCAAAACGGTTCCTATTTAATTCTCAAGCATATCACAGAAACATCTCTGATCACAGGACTAACCACAGGATGAGCAAGAATATGTAAATCACCAGACAGTTTATAAGGACTGAGACTACTTTACACTGTTTTCTGTATATTTTTAAGCTACAGCTTACCACAAACGCTAGAAAATGAAAATGACCAGGAAAAGAGACAGAAATGCACATATTCTGACAGAAACATTTCCAGAGTAGTCAGGCCAGACCTTAAGCAAACTATGAAGTTCAATCTATGCCTTCAAACACGTACAAACTTCTTCAGCGCTGCACTTTATCCTGCAGACTCAGTTTGCAGGGTAAAGTGGAGATCAGCAACACAATTCCACATTTGTCATGCTGGAAATCAAAAGCAATTTCTCACAGCTTGTTTGACAGAAGAGTTTGTCTGAATGAACAATCTCATGGCATAGTTTTTTTTTCTGAAGAAAACTACAAGCAGATTGTAAATCCACATAATGCAAAATTTATTCATGTTTTAAGACTACTACTTTCATGCAACTTCATAGCAACAGACACTAGATGTATTGTACTACTGCGAGATTGCATCAGGCTGTACTTCCACCTTAGGGTTTCAGGAATGCACTTAAAATATAGATTGTGCTTGGAAAGAAAGCTGCTTGCATGCGCAGTTCTCACAAGAGCCTATTGGCAAATTTGTGTGCCCAAGTGACAAGTACACAGAAATTCATCTAATCCACCAAACGGCTCACTCATTAAAGTTCATTTTGGAATCACCAGTTTGATCATCCAAATACGTGGATGCAGCATAAAATCATACGCTATTATGCAAGAGCCTTTCATTGCATATCTCAACCCTATTCCTACCTAATTTAAACAGACTGGGTAAATATATACTTTAAAATAATAGACTAAATAAATATGGACTTTTAATTAAGCACATTGTATCAAGTACCCAAGTCAGACAATAGCACTACCTCTGCAGATACTGATACACATAGTTGCAAGCTTCCTTTGGATCCTGCATTGAATCTATTTGCCCCTAGTTTTCTCTTATCCTTACTGTTGGTTTTAAAGTGTGAGGACACAAATATAAAGTAATACATTAAATAATACATCATAATGCTATCTTTATCAAAAACCCCAAAATTCTACCTTGGAATCAACATAGTATCTGTTTTCAGTTCAATTTTTGACAGTACTCACCTTGTATTAATTCAGATCAAGGCAGTCTTGAGTTGTAACAGTTGAAATGCAACCTCAAATTTTTTTTCCACAAGTAGAACAAAAGTTTTCTTACTATTCTACATGCACAGGTATTTGCAAAAATGAAGTTTTAAAACGTCAAAGGATTCCATTGTTTAAGAAGGCGACAGGAAAAAAAGCAAAAAAACCATAAATTTACAAAATAAAATTTGATTCTTTTGGCATGAAAAGTTTTAAGCGATAATCAATCTTAGCACGTTTCTTGATTAGTGGAATCAACCTATGGAATCAACTTGGCAGAAACCATAAAATCCATCAAAATGATCAGCCTCTTAATGACACGTGAGTCAATACTACTTCTCCATGGGTATTTTCTTGCTTCAACTCTACTTTATCCCGAAAGACAAGGTGCAGAGCAAATGAAGGAATACACCCCTTTTAAGTAGCGTTCTACAGCAAAAGGACCTCTTGATTCTTCTGTGACCTCTTGGTTCCTTCGGATCAAAAAGCAGGTGACCAAGTTCTTTCATGAGGGCAGCAAAAGACAATGGGATTGAAGCTGTAGGAGAGGTTTGTTGTAAACTGCAGCACTCTTCTTCCAAAGTCAGGGACACATAACAAGAGACAAGTTAGAGTTGGAGGCACTTCGCTTCTGCCTTTTCTGACAGAATACACTGAATTACAACGGCCAATTAATTCATCATCTTTTTCTTGAAATACATATGTTTTCATACTTCAACTGAATTCAAGCTTTGTATTAGTTCAAGAAAATGTGCAAAATAAGGCACATCAGCACTTTAGTACAGAGTGCTGAATTCCACGGCAGTTTAATGAAACACTCTCCTAAGATACCACAGGGATTAGCAAAAGTATTTCCTTCAGCTTCTGCTGGGAAATCAGATTGTTGAAGCTGCTTACCATACTTACCTTTTGTTAAGTCTGACACCGCCAATCCTGTAAGCTAGACCTTCAGAAGACCCTAACAAGTGTTCACATAAAAAATATGCATACAGTTTACAGCAACTCTTGTAATGTTTATTCCACACCCCGCTGCCCAAACCGCATGTCAGGGCAAATCACTGATGTCAGTGTCTCCTTTCTCAATATACAACTGTTCCTTCAAACGCTCATCTTATTTGCCTTTTGAATGGATGCCAAAGACAACAGGCTTCCTGCAGAAGACATTCCCAATTCAAAGTGCTCTTTCTTACTTGTCCCACCTCATGGGATAACCATACCCTCTCCTGTCAATTTAAATGCAGTCTTGTTTGAGCCAAAGAGAGAAACACAGTTACACCTCCAAAGTTTGATGATAAAGCACAAGCCAGCATTGCTGCTATATGGGATATATTGGAGTTTACACGCACTGGAGACTAGGATGTGTCTCTGGCTCTGTGACCCCTTCAACAGACTGGGAAACAAATACTCCAGTCATATAAGGCTCAACAGTAGCATTGCTAGAATTTGGTTTTTCATCAATATACCACTGAATGTCAGCTTCAATTACTTTTACCATTTATGATGTTTTTGTTCATTTCGTAGGTCGCTCGTAACCAAGACCAGTTGAAAGAACAGAGTCATTTCAACTGCTTTCAGATTTGATGCGTTCTTCACATCTGCAAGAGTGAAATCGTCAAGAACACGTTCTACCAGCGATGGCAGAGAATTCACGCCGCTTTCTGTGCTACAGTACACGGTCAACATGTGACAAACAGCACTAACAGTCTTTCTTAAAACCTCGGATATAAACTGCAAGATCACAAACATTGTATTCACAGAGTTACAACTTTGAATTTTTTAATATTATAGTGAAACCAGGGTTGTCTCTGACAATAACTTAAATGCAAGACTTTGAATATCTATGTATCTGAAAGGTGGGGAAAAGGATTGTAAAATCACTTTGGAATACACTCAGTGTACAACCAGGTACAGTCAGTGCACAATCTAGCTTTAAAGCACAAATTGCACCTTTAAAACCCATTTTGCCAATATTACTGAAGGAAATTACAGAAAAGGAATGTATTACTTTAAGGAAATTAAACCCTTACTCCAAGCACATAATTGAATTTTGAAAAGCAATTAATGCAAAGACTCCTGTGGATAAAAAGCTTTCTCTTTTGCTTGGGTAATATTTATCAGGACAACACCATAGAGTCTCATTTGGTTATTAGTATACAGCTATTTTTAACATTGTTCCTATACAGCCACTAGTTAGTTGTTTTCAGACTATTAAGACAACCTACTTAATATTTATTTTTTTTTGTTATTACAGAACAAAGTCCTTGGTCCTCTAGAGAGACGTATTATAAATGATTAGCATATCAACACGCTGGAATCCTGTTTATGAAATTAAGTTGTATGTCTCAAAAAACGGAACTTTGGGGGATATAACTGAATCCTTGACTACACATGGACTGGTTTGTAATGTATTTAAGCAACTTAAGCATGCAAATATGTCTAAAATACACTATTTTTAAATTTTCCACACAAAGTACGAATTACATTGTTTTACTCACTTAGGAGCTACATGATTTTGTAACATACTATCATTTCATGAAACTACATTCTACTAGAAACTAGAATAAGTCAGAAGACAGCATCAGGAGACTTTTTCCTTCTAGGAAAAAGTGAAAAAGTGATTCAGATGAAGTAATTTGTAAAGCTGCATTTAGAGACAAACTCTGCGCATAGCTGAACCCAGAAGAGCAACTCAGTTTTGCCCTAAATGTAGAGCAGAAACACAGCACAGCCCATCCATAAGGGACAGAGACATCTCACACAATAAACAACGCTGCAAATTTATTTTTAGTTTTAAGTTTTTATAACCTCAACTTCATTCATCCCACATAAGACATTTTCAGTAATGCGAGATCCTCTAGTTCACGTACTATACAACTGCAAGTAAAATGATGGCCACGTGAAGTACAAAAAAATTTGAAAACACTAGCGTACATTGGGTAGACTTAAAATACTGCTCAAGAAAAAGTGGCTTTTCAGCTTTTTACCTTTGCAGTTTGGAAATCTTCTCTGCAGTCCAAAGATAAGCAATGAATAGAAAAAAAAGCAACTCCAAAGCAGGTGGAATGAAGAAAGGCACATCAGTAGGAGAAATAAAGGGAATGCAAATCAAAGGAGGAGGGAGAGACACTCCTCCAATCACAAAGTCCAAAGAAAAACATTTTGCAGGTGTTTCAGAAGTGCACACTGCTGTCCATCCATCCTAAGCTGGCTACGTGAATCCATATTGCTTAGTAGTCTACATTTATACCTGTAATACAGAGAGCACGTCTCTTGCACACTACGTAATTCCTTGCCCCAAAGAGCTTACAATCTAAGTTCACAAAAAAAAAAAAATGCATCAAGTAGCTGGATCAAGATCAAACAAATGAGAAGACAGGGAAATAATTTTGTAAGGGATTCAAGTTGGGTTACATTACTCCGTGAGGTAACTCCTGAACATCACTGTCAATGATGTTCTTAAGACATAAGCAGTTTTTCAGTTAGCAGCTCTGCTGATCATGAAAAACTGGTTTAAAACATACTGAATGAGGCATTAGAAGTAAACCACAAAAATTCTTAGAAATAGACTTGTTGACAAGACAAATGTTCAGATTGCCCAAGTTCTTCACTTGAGACACTAACTTGATATTCCACTTGAAAGATATAGAAGTTACAGAAATACATACGTACGTGTCACATTTGAATGTAAAAGGCTTCTCACATTTAAGCTTAAAGTATTAAATTCTGATTTAAGAATCTTGCTGCTATAAACATAAGCTTAATACTTAAATATTAATATGAAAATAGTTCTATTTTTAAAATGTATTTTTAACTTTAAAATAAACTATGGACAAGATAGGGTTGGTTTGAAACCAACATTCTTTGACTTAAGTGACCCACTTTTCCACTTTTTTAAACACTGTTCTTGCTGACTGGCAGTTATAATAGAAGTGACTAGTCCGTAACTTTAAAGTCTTTTAGTTGTTTTTTTCTTTAATTTCCCTTGTTATATCTTTTTTTTGATGTCCAAGTCTTGCACTTTACTAATTAGCAAGACACAGTTGAAACGTAATTTATATGTAAACTTCGTGCCCATTTAGCTATCATTTCTTAATCCATTTACATGCAAATAGGAAGTATCTTCTTTTCATGCAACTATGACATTTGTCTTTCATATTAGAGAATCCTGCTTTGAATTATATACATAAACTATCTGCAACATTTCCATGACATTTGAAAAAATGTTGGAATAGTTATAGTAATAAAAACTAACCATAGTTATCCAAGCTGTGTATGCTAATCAAAAAGAGAAATGCTGCTTTTTCACTGTAACAGCATATCAGAACAGCAAACAAAAGTCTGTCTTGAGCTATTTTTTTGTAAGGGAAGTAGATGTTAAGAGAACTTCATTTAACCACAGAAGTAAGAGAGTGAGGACAAGGACTGCTGATAGGCAATCCATTTAGTTTTGATTTGGAAAGGTACTCTCAAGAAAATCAAACCAGAAACAAATACTGAAGAACGATACATTTCTTTGACTCAAGTCAGTACCAGCGTTTACTTTTTGGAAGTTACAACTATATTAAATTTGCTTATAGGAAGATGCAAAAGGAGTATAGCCACAGATTTCCAAGAGATTTTGATCACTTCCGACTAACAGCTAAAAAATCAGGGAAGAAAATGGTCAAGGGATTATGATCAACCACAGCATTATAAAACATTCCCTACAGACCTGTAATAAAACCCTCCCCCTTATTTGAATGAGTTTCAATTCCCATGTAAAGATGAATCAACAAAATTAAAATATTGTGCTGTTTTATTGGTGTAAAAATCACACAATTGCTAGTTCTGATTCTGCAGAGATACATCCATGCAGTTAAACATCTATGATCCCACAGCCAGAAGAAGCCATTAAATAGAATATCTGCTGTTAGTCAGCAATTAATGCAAATTTACATATGAGATCAAAAGGTGTGTATCATACAATATACAACAAATCCTAATACAGTACATCAACCTGAATAGCAGGATACACTCAGGGAATTCTGTTAATAGTGAAGCCTGTCTATATGCCAGAGAAATAAGGCCTGAAAACAAGATAACAGAAGGTACCCCAGAATTCCTAAGAAGCAAACTGTTCATTTTTTGTTTTTGCTGGGAATTAGAAGTTCATAGAGGTATTGACACATTACTTGACAATACAATTTGTTATAGTGAAGACTGGTGGATGTGATCTGTTATTAAAAGATAATGTGTGAAACATGCAATTACAGGTGGTGCTTAGGTAATGTGTAATCAATATGTTGGGGATTTACACCCAACTCTTTCACAAAAGGGAGGACTGAAAAAGGTCTGTTTGACAGACTACCAATTGTACCATAAATCTTTATATGCATTTAGCTGAATCAGGGTCATGAATGATAAAATCTGAAAACCTGGCAATCTGTGGTTACATACTCTATAATGTATGCAACAAAACCACAAAATCAAATCCAGTTGATATGGCAAACAGCCTGCAAGAACTCTGTCAACCTGAATAACTGGTTTATTGCAAAGAGACAGGCTTTTGAGAATTGTGAACAGCTTTCCAATTGTGAAAGGCAGCTTGGGAAGTAACATTGGCTGATGACAGATGACTAGATTTTCTCTTTTCTGGCACAATGAAATAAATGCCATAGTGAAAGAAGAGTTTATGTGCTTAAAGTTTGAAGTCAACTGATTAGCAATCCTTTTCTGCAAAGATGTTTCAACAGGAAAAAAAAACAGTAAAAAATTCCAGTTGGAAATATTGGCGACAAACTGCAAACCCAAGTCCAACAAAGATCACGGATGCCCACAGAAAATTATGTGAGAGGCAGTGTCACATTCAAGGAAAAATTTTTTTTTGTTTTCTCTGTACTGAAATTAAAATACTTAAATACAAAAGTGGACAAATTGACAAAACAGAACCACAACATTTAATGTAGAATAGAGTGCACTGAGCTAGATGCATGGATCTTTAAATAGGCTTTGAAACCAATACCCCTTTCAAAATTAGTAAATTCACAGTTAATGGCAGTAGGCTTAGAGGTGAGAGAAGGGTCGAAGTTGTTCCAGTTGGACTTCCAGGGAGATTCTCTCTTCAAGGACATCCTACAAAAGAAAGATTTTCTACTGACTGTCCACAGAGAATTAATATTAAAATTACCTCGTGATCAAAACTGTTAAATGTCAGCTTCAGTTCTGAGAACTAATGTCCAGGTCTTTTCTAGAATCTGGAGAACTCTTACCATAATCTGAATAGAAGACTGGCTAGCTAGTAATTACTCAAATTAAAATCAATACTTTTCTCCAAGGTGAAGCCATTTAGTATTACCTCATTCCTGTCAAATAACCCAGAATGACAAAGTGGTAACCAGCTGCAAACTCAACTATAATATTTTCAAATGAAGTCTAAATTATTAAGGGGGTAAAAAAGCTCTCATCTCAGTTAAATGATTTGAAACTCTCATTCCCTCCCCCCCCCACCCGTTTTTAACTCCTATGTGAATTTTACACACCTTGACTCTCATATTTTAATAAGTGAAATTCAGGCTTGATAATTTTTAAAATGGCCTATCTTCTAGTTTAGACAGTACCACATTATTTCATGATTACACTTAAGATTTTTTAATATTAACTTGATACATTAAAACTAGATATCTTAAGCAAAGAAAGATGGCAAGTGAAAGATGTTAAGATGGTGCCTGCAGATAAATCCAAAATGACAACAGCTGACCTAGGTAAAGATTACTATTGTTCTTAAACTGCAAGTTTTGTAGTCCAGATTGTTACACTAGTTTAAAAATATTTATAATTTTGTTAAGACTAAGTTTTGCGTTTTCCTTCAGAAAGCAAGCACCTTTAATTGGTCTTCTCAATACCGCTTTTAAAGTATCTGATGACCACAACAGCTACCCTGAATTATCAATACTAAGATTTCTGCTTTTTTATATTTTAGTAGAGCTGAAAGAAAATCGATACATTGAAAAATGTGTTTTGTAGCAGTAAAAATGTCCTTTGTATTTTCATGAAGCTTGTCACAATATTGCATGATCTATAAAAACAACTAAATATTTCCTATCAGTATCCTCTACTATATATATCATTGGTTTGCAGACATGCCTGTTACTGTGCATCACTAACATCTTGCCCTCTCAGGTTCTCCTCTTAAACATACAAAGATTATGGAATTACCTTTAGTTGCTGCTGTAGTTCACTATTCAATCTGGCCAAAACAGTGTTGGTTTCCTTGTTACGTCTGATTGATGCCTGAATTGCCTTCTTGTCTTTCCCCACTGACCTGAGAATATATTAAAAGTATTACAATAAGTCATTTTGTTGCTCAGTTGAACACCTCATTTATAGACCCTCTTTTTTAAATGAGCAGAATCCTCTTTTAAATTTAACTTGTTATAATGTTAATTTTCCCTCTTCTGTCTGGCTTGATTAACCTTGTTTGTTTGTGTGGAAGTCACATATACTTGGTTTCAATCAAACAGCAAGAAACACATTTTTAAAACTTGTGATAATCAATTTTCTGAAGTCCCAACGCACCATACCACATTAATTTACCTCCAAGTGACTAACGTATTAGTCTACTTTCATGCTAGGATGCAGATTATACATTTTGAATTATTCATAGTGACTATTACTTAAAATCAAGCACTACATCTTAATACTCCCACCACTTATTTCCAACGTACTTTCAGAAGCTAAGAGAGTTCACACTTCAAAACTCAAGATCTCTAAAAGGTGTCTCAGTAGTAGATGCTTTGGGACAATCTTGTTTAAAAAACAAAAACCTTTAAACTGCTAAATTAATCTAATTCAAACATATTGAAATTGTTTGCAATTACTAGAACAGAAAGCATGTATGCTCTTTAAATGTAAACTCTTCAGTAACAGATGTATTTATACACTTCTTGGGTTACCTAGGAATAGATGGCTGTGAAGCAAGAACAGCAGCTATGACACCTGTTTTCTGTGTATGTTCCTCAGCTTCGGGTCTTAGCTCATCTTCTGATTTTAATCTTCTGCGAATAGGCTTTGGTGGTGGAGCAAGCGGGGTAGTGCCTTTACCCTGAAGATGAAAACACAGTCTATTAGTTCTCACAAACTGCATCTTACTTGGATTATAACCTGGTAATTTGTGTTACATGTTCTCAAAACCAGTTATTGAGATAACTGAATTACAATCCATCAGATATTTTCTGGTGGACATCTAGCTGCACTTTCACATGGTCTGAAAAAAAACAAAACAACCCAACTTAAGTACTAAATCCCACCCCCCGGTGAAAGGGCAGTGAGTTGCTACACATTGACAAGGAACTGCATAAGCAGCAACACCATGGTACAACTGACAACTGCAAATGGAGAACAGCTCAGAGCATGCTTTGCCTCCAGTAATTATGTATCTGTAACAAAAAAAAAAGTTCTGCACTAAAAGTTTTGCTCTGTTTCAAAAAACTGAATACTTACAAGTATCTTAATTTTCTGCTATCTTGAGAATAAAGCTAACAATGAACATTTTAAGGAAAATCTTTTTCACTGTGAGGGTAACAGAGCACTGAACAGAATCCCAGAGAAGTTGTGGAGTCTCCTTCTATGTATGACCTAGTCTAAGTGATCCTGCTCTGGCAGGGGGGTTGGACTGGATGATCTTTTGAGGTCTCTTCCAACTCCTAACATTCTGTGATTCTGTGATCTTCTGATGCAAAAAAATCACCATAGGCATGCCTATTTCAAGCACATACTTGACCTAAGAAAACTGGGTTCACATAGAAGCATATAAAGTTGCTGCTGCAAATCAAAACAGACATAATTTAGTATACATCAGACAACTGCATTCTCCTTCCAAGTGTGCTTTGCGTACCGCACTAGTGGGGACATTAGCAGGTGCTTTGTCTTCAACTCTTCCATCTCCTTTGGCAACTCTAAGAGAACTTGCAGAATCAGAGGGCTTCTCAACCTAAAGGGATATAAACTATATTTAGAAAACTACTTCATTTGGCAACAGCTGGAATAAATAGAGGTATGTTGTGTTTCTGATACATAAATACAGCTAACACATGAAATTCTAGTTCAAGTCTTTAGAAGCACAGGCTGGACTATAACAACAATGGCTGTTTTGGAGCAAAACTATCTAAAACTATCTTAGTCATAGACACTGTTTTGGCCTGGGAGCAGCTTATAGAAGAGGCACATAGTAAAAAGTTGAACTTCCAGAATCAAGAGTCAGACCTGTCTTTTGATACAGAAACTAAGGTTTAATAAAGAATCTAAAATCACTACGACAAAAAGATGAAACAGTCACTTGAAAGTACTCCGCTCTCAAGCATTGTACTCTGGATGTTAAAAGACCTCCAAACAAAGTCCCCAATGTTACAAGGCGCTGTATAGTACAAAAGAGGCTGTTGCTTGATGATCAACTGCTGCAGCTGTTTCTGCTACTACATTATGACCATTTTCTATTTGTTACTGCCAAAGGTTAATCCCTCCAATGGAACACAATGCAACTGTTCCCCATCCATCTCAATGCAAAACAATCAGCAAGCTTAACTTAAGCAGTATTCAGTGGCAGCTTAAGCTAACATAGCTGATTTTGCAATGAAGTACATGGAGAGTGCTCAAATGGTTTTATGTCATTGATCTTCCTGACAAGGGGAAGCAAGAACATGCTGCTGAGAGTTGGGAGAGCTTTAAAGCACCACAAGTACTTTTGCAATTGAAGATGCACAAGTGCCCCAGAGAACTTACAGTCTGGATGAAGGCTACAAATTGAGAAAGGAAAACACTGAGTAATTCACATAACAGCAGTAAACTGTTTGGACATTAATAGGAATAATCTCTGAGCCTTCCAAATTTTTAAGTCCTGTGTCTGTAGTAGGAAACAAGGGTTTGTGGACATCTCTAATTATGCATTATAGAAGGATGCCAAAGTTCTATTTGCTTTAGCTGTTTGTCCAAAAGCTTTGAACAAAACCGAATTAATGGAGTTTTAGCAGATGTTTATGATACTTGGCAGTCATCTCATTTATTAAGACAGACTACTTTAAAACTTACCAGCAAGTCATTTGGATGGCTGGCAAGAGTGAGCACAAGAAAAGTTGTACCCGTGCTAAGTCTTAAATGCACCGACACAATTATGTTTGTGTACATATATACTAGCAAGTACAAAATCTTTTTAATTACATTCAAGAAGTGAGAAGAGAATATAAGAATTTTTTCTGCCTAGGTGCTTGACAGTTACCAAATAAGTGTAGCAGTGTGTAAAGTAATTGCTTTCTAGCAGTGTATTGGGACACCATAAAAAAACCCCACTAAGTTCAAACAGCAGAACAGATTTTAAAGAAGTTGGTGATATTAAGCAATTGACAAGATCTTCACTTCTGCTCACCTGCAAGACTTCTGAGTGTGTTTCAATTTCATCTTCTTCCTCTTTGTTTACACCTGAAACAGCAAATGCCTCAAACTGGCTGAAGTCTGCAAAATTTGGCTGTTCTGGTATTTGTTGAGGTGAGGTACTAGTATGAGCTATTAGGCCTTCAGCATCTACTGGGCGATGCACATGAGGACCTGCACCCTGCAATAAAACAACAAAAATATTTAGTGACATTATTCTTAACATATCTGATGCAAAGAATCTCACCAAACAACAGTTTGTGAACAAATGTTAATTTACCTTTTTAGTGGACAAAGATTTATGTCCTGTCAATAGGACAAAGTGGATCTTATCCAAGATGCAGACAGACCACTCTTCATGTTTATAAAAACAGAGAAGTATTTAAGAGAAAAGGAAGTTCAAGCAGATGTGCTACTATCCAGAGAATGAGACCAAAGATGGATGCACCATAGGACTACCTAGACTCACTGGATGGATAATTCTGCTGTAACACAGTCCAGCCTGTTACAGATTTTTAGTCTGGTTCCATAGGGAGACATGCCTATATGATCACATTGTATGGAATATGTCTGCCATTGTACCCTCTTTCCTTGCAGACAATTTTTGTACCTACTGACTGACTTCAACTGCTGGTAACTCAGATTCTAACACGTAGCTGTTGCTGAAAAACAACTGAAAAGCAATTTTATCTGTCCCATGTCAGGTCTGCACAGCAGTTGAAGGATTCATCTGGTTGAGACAAATTAAGATCAATTTTTGCAGGATTTGTTTTCTACCAAACCAACTAACTGAACTGACTCAGATAAGGACTACAAAGATCGCCAAGCCTATGACAAAGGAAGAAGTGATTCTTTGTTCAGAAAAGGCTAACATTTGGCTACAGTCTAGGTTATGCCATAAAATACCAAGGTTTCAAAAAAATACCAAGCAATATCTCTTGCAAGTAGTAAGTTAAAATTCAGAGTCAAATAAAAATGATGCACCAAGTTAGAGCAAGATTTTTCAGAAGTGACAACATCACCTGTGAAGGCTGTGGTCTTGGAGGCACTGCAGGGGGATAGGCAACAACTCCAGCCTGTTGCTGTCCTGCAAAAGAGGCATCAAGTTTAGCCAACATTGTTACTCTTCACATTATGGTGCTATCTAATTTTTTGACTTGTCAACATAGAGAAATCTTGCATTTTGCCTACATATAAACTTGTCATACCAAGGACCACAACCGTAATGTCATCTCCTTTCAAATTTGCAAACAGGCAAAACAAGAAGTCAGAACAGGGATCTGGTCCTTTGTTCCAGCTCAAAGTACAGGCATGGTCCTACTTCGCTTATCTGAGTCCTTTTTTCTTTTACTCTCATTATATATTCTTAACATTTTGTCATACTTCATCAGTACTTTTCAATCCAGGATCATAAGTTAGAAGTACAATAAAAACTCCTAAGTAGAGCATCAGAAGTGATCTTTAATCATTTCTTCTGAAGTGCAATACTTCGCAAATACATCTGATACCAAAAGTTCTTCTCTTGAAAATTTACTGGCAGATGCAATTCATTGCATGTAGGTGCACTACCAAAATATTGTGTCCTGACTTTGCTTCCCACATTCATTCAGAAGACTACAATGCTAGCATTCAAAATGTACTTCTAAATTATCTGTTTAAGCAAAGTGGAGTACAAATTCTAATACAAACAGTAAGAGTGACAACATTTTCAGTTTTTTCATTCATAAACAGTGTTTTAAAAAACACTCTAAATCTTTCTTCAGAGCTAAAAAAACCCCTGTCTGCTTCAGGAACATATGTACTGAAAAATAATATACAATAGGAACACAGTATATTTACCTGGGGTAACACAGTATATTTACCTGGGGTGACTGAAAAGGACCTGTTCATATCTAAAGATGATGATCGAGAATGAGAAGGATGAGGTCTTGGGGGGGGTGGCGGTGGTGCAGTGTTATCTGGAGATGTTCCTGAATGTGATCTGCAAAACATATAAGCTTCTGTAATGATTTTAGGCAGCTACAACAGAACTAAAATTCAAAAGTTCTTCACAGTATGCAATTAAAAAAACAGTATGATAGACGGAAAAAGGCCTGATTGCCATTGATTTTGAAGATTAAAACTGATTTTGCAAACTTCTGATATTCTTTGATTCCACAATTGTTTTTGTATTTCTGTTTACTTAAATCTCCATTATACAAATTATTCTTGTATTACCACAAGTAATTTATCTTGGGGAAAACCAATAGCTTGACACACATCCCAAGCAATGATACTTCAGAGAATTCTAAATATGGTAATTCCATCCAGATGGTAGTCACTATAATTTTCAAAGTATGTAAGATGTAGTCAGCAGTCTGACTTGGTTTTACAAGGGTTAAGTTCAATGCCACTGAAGAAGAACATTAAGTTTCTCTTGGACCTGCCTCCATGTATATTAAGCTTAAGGACTACCTCAGTGTACAAGAGAACTATTTAATTCTCTGCCTGAAATTTTTCAAATGTATACACTTGGTAGCATCTTGAGAAATTTTAACTCATTCTTAGGTAGGTTCACCATCTAGTGGGTACTTCTTGTAATTTCATTGAGCACACACTCGGAAAGGACAGGATGAAGTACTACACTAAGTGCCATTTAACAGGGATTTATTGCATACAGAATTTTTGTACAGCTTCCACTTAAAAACAGCTTGCGGTCTGAGCAAGACAGATTTACTGAATCACTGACATGAATACACCTACTCTTTCATTCAACTCAAAAAAAAAGTGATAAAAACATGTTCTGTGACTGAACTTCTGTAACTATCATAAAACATAAAACTAAGAGAGGTAAGAGGTACCTAGGTTTCACATAAAACCTGAAATTCTTGAATGTGTAAGTCCAGACAGAAAATGGAGTTATCACAATGGAAAAATTTGCTCCCTTAATGTACTCTCCAGGACAATGCTTCTGTAACACTCTAACCTCCCAACTGATGAAATCTAATTACACTGAATCCTAGGGTCATCCCTCTAGCTAGTCTAGTAGAAAACACATAAGTAGGATTAAAAAAAAGGGAGAAAGTAGCTTAAGGAGACTCCTGAAGCATTGTCAGTTTTTGCTTTTTTAAAATACAAAAAGTACTCTGGACTGATGGTAGAGTAGGACAAAGTCATCTCTATAGATCAAGCTGCAATTGGTACACATTAGTGGAAGTAAAAAAGGAAGTGGGAGAAAAATTTCCTTTCTGGATACTGCCAGATCTGGACAGAAGCTACCTGTGCTGTAAAGTGACAACTCATCAGAAAGCTTCACCCATCTACACAATTTCAGTAAGAGAACCCAACCCAAAATCAGAGATGAAAAGAATATGTTGAAACTATTATGTTGATAGTGCAAAACAACATACAGAGAAGCAGGACAGACAATCAAATTTGCCATTAAGTAACAATGGAGGAAAGAAGTTTTCAAGCTGCTGTTCTGAAAGGCAATTGCAAATCTTTCTTTGCTATTGAAGTCACCCTTATTATTTTTGTTTTGAAACTTACCTCTGAAACTGATTGTAAGATGGTTAATGGCGTAGCTGGTTTTTAATCCTATTCAGGCAGATTTAATGGGAACAATTAGCACCAGCTAGTACAGCACATTCTCTTATGTCAAACAATACAGCTGTTGGTTATGTGCTGGCATAGCTTCCTCCAATCCCTTAATTTATGTTGGGCCTATTACTGCTCTTCATTTTAGAAAAGTCCATTATAAAAATGCCATTATATTTCTAATTTATGTTTTATTCTTCTTTTATGCTACAAAGTCACATTAATGTCTAATGGATATTTTTAAAAATACAAAAAACTGGTTTCAAGTAACATCATGATTTCCTGGGCTAACATTTCCTTGATTAAGGAGAAAGTCTTTATCAAGATTTCTGACTGAACGTGGCATTTCATTTAATTGACCAACCCCAAACAAATTTTTGGACTACATTATTATTTTTCGAATTTTTCACTTTGCATGTTAAACAGGAACGGCATAGATTGTTAATATATTAGAAAACAGACTGCCTCAAGATTCCCGAGTGTTGAAGTTAAGAATCTATTTAGCCATCATTTTACAAAGTAGTTGTCAAACAACCAGAAGCTCAGAACAGGCTTCTTTAAACACCTTTTTTCATTTGTTTGTTTTCCCCGTTGCTATTCAACTGACCTTTGCCGTGTTACAGTGCTTCCAATTTGCTCTGGATCTGAAGTATAGGAGTCCGAACTGCTGTAACCGTCTGCTGGTAAAAGAAAGTATAAAGTTTCATGTTTGTTTTGCATTATTAATATATGCCAACAGATATAGGTAATATATAATTTCAAATACCCTATTTTTATTTTTCAAAAAGGTTTATGTCCTTGTATTACTTCCTTGTAAGGTATCATTTGGGCAGGATTCAAAATCCAAGAGTCTGAATAATTGAAGGATTCAATTCAAACCAAGTCCCCTTGCCCAGTACTATGAGTTGCTGGTTACTACTGGGATGTACTAAAGAATAAACAATGACAATAATGTTGCACTTACAATAAAAAAAAAATTCATAAGTAATAATTTTTAAACACTTGACATTCTATCACTCCAACAATCATAGAATGTATTGGGTTGAAAAGGACCTTTAAAGATCATCTAGTCCAACCCCCCTGCAGTAAGCAGGGACAATGTTACTAGATCAGGTTTTCTCGGAGCCCCATCAAGCCTGACCTTGAATATCTCCAGGGATGGGGTCTCCTCCTCATCTCTGGGCAACCTGTTCCAGTGATCTACTACCCTCATATCGAATAACTTTCTTCTAATATCCAACCTAAATCTACCCTTTTCTAGTTTAAAGTCTAGTAACAAGAGCAAGGGACATCCAAGACAAAAAGCAAGGAGCAGGACATGCTTGATTTTAGAAGTGTTGAAGGACTGTCACCAGTACACAGATGAACTCAGTAGCTTTGCTACTACTGTAACTTCTGTACCTTCAAGGCTAGTAGTCAGCTCTGTTTTGGACAAAATCTTTTAAAAAGCTTTTAGCTTTTGGTTAAGGCAACCTATAAAAATGAAAGATGCTGTTACAGCATCACAAAGACTAACTTCCCCCAGTTATCACATTCTGAGGTTGTGTATCCTCTCTCCTTTGTTTCCAATCACACAGCTAAAGAACATTAGGAAATGTCATTACCAGGACAGCAAGTCTGTATTAAAAAAAAATCCTGTTAGATTTATAGAGGTCTTTTAAGCATCAGAAATTAATTTTCTAGAATTAGCTTGTATTAAATGATTTCTCCAGGACTCACCTGAAAGGCGTTAACCGCCCAAATTACTAACAATACTGACAAGAGCCCATGATAAATACAGTTTGAGGTACTACAGGATGGCTTTATGTTACACTGCAGTGAGGTTTGTTTAACCTTCACTACATTATTCCTTTGAGGGAAGAATACTTCTTGGTGCTAACAGCCCCTTTATCAAAGGTTAAGCTGTACTCTGATAAGGAAAAGGGAATACAGAAGGGTTCTCAGAACTTAAGATCCTGCATATAGTAGTAGTTGCCCCAGTAAAAGACTGTTTACTCATTCTTTCTTTCGCATCTGAACACTACCTAGTGAAAACAGAGCTCTGCTTGAAAAGAAAGAGACGGACAGGTTAAAGACATTGGTCAGAATGAAGAATGCCACTGAAACCGAGTTCAGAAAGAAAGCAAAACACATTGCAAAAAGGAACCTTCTGAATTACTCCTGTATTACAAAACAACCAAAACACTTTTGCCTTAATGCTGCATAGCAAAGGACTCAAAGTTATCAGTTCTTCAAACCTTATTTTTATCAAAGAAAAGTTCCCAGCTTACAGAAAGCAAAAAATCCCAGAAACAGACTCCAGAGACTCATTCAGGCTACATATGATCTGGAACCTCTCTTGATATTAGACAAATAGACCTATTAAACTAAAATAATCAAGATGTTTTAGATACAGGAGATACTGAAAATCAAACAGGCTATTAGAAGCAAAGAAACAAAAAAGAACCCAAAAAAGAAATCTATACGTCTAGCTTATTTTCTGAGTAGCTAAATCAGATGAAAATTGCCTGAAAATGTTATGGTCAGCAAGTTTACTCTCTTCAGAAAACATCATGTTACATGGTTCTGAGGAAGCAGAATCAAATGCTACTTTGTCAATTCCATTTTCCATACATTTCAGTTTCTCACTATAAGATTAAAAGAGATAACGAGAAGATGGAAAGGAGCTCACAAAAATAAACTTTTTGAACATAAACGGCACTGATATAAGTAGACCTTTCTTAATTACTACTTCTAATGTATACTTCATATCAGAAATGTATTCTTAGGATAGGTTTATCTCATTTTAGAACTGCAGCTATCTCGCAAGTTTTCATTCATGAAGAATCTACATATCAGATCTACACTTTGCATAATGTAAAAAATGGTATCAGAAAGTACTTTTGATACTTACTGACTGTATTTCCAGCTGTAAATTTTACAGATGAACTCATTTTGTTTTCTTCCGGGAGATCAGGTGGCTTCACAAGTAGTGGGCTAGTGGGGTTAGCGTGATCTAGATGAAAAAAAAAAGCCTAATAAGCAAATGTATTCAAACCAGCCTTTACTTCTGATGCCATTACCTTTACATTTTCTACCCTTATCTGAAGTGCTGTAATCAGGACCAAAATTGCTGTACTTCAACACTTTTTTGGTGTATTAATTACTTAAACTTCAAAGTTATACATTTTAATAGCGTTATTTCTATTTCTAAATTGTTCAGAGTTGGAAATCTTTGCCTGTTTACAAGGCTAAGTTTTAAAAGAAATGTCATGGCAGAGGGATTGGAACTAGATGGTCTTTAAGGTCCCTTCCAACCCAAACCATTCTATGAGTCTGTGATTCTATGTTGTGGATTGCGCATGAGTTATATGACTTCAGGGAATATAAGCATATTGGGACACATCTGAAGGAAAATTATCAAAACACCTTGCTTATTTTTGACCAGAGTATTAAAAAAAAAAAAGGGGGGGGGGGGGGAAGGGGCCTGCAAATACTCCCAAATGCTGCCAAGTTTCAAAATAATAAACTCAGTATTTCTGACAACAGTAGAACAACTTTTATTAATGCAGGCTTTGTTCTCCATCTTCCTTCAGTATTTAATCAGGAAAACTATACATTCTCCTGGAGGCCCCAGTCAAATCTGTATCATGTTGCTCCTCAACAACTCCAAGCAATGATCTCCTATAGATGGTGAAATCCCCACTGTAGCACATGGCCAATCCAAAAACACTGTATCTATCCGAACAGTACTCTAATTCTTAACTCTGAGAATCTCATATTTAAGGAAGCAAAGACAACTCTAATAGTACAAAACTTTCCTTATTAGCAAGAGAAAACATCCTACCACTTCCAGTTCTTTTAAGCTCCATTTCCTGCATGTGGATTTTGCTTGGAGTCATTCTTATGGGAACTGGGTGCACAATTGCAGTGTCCTGTGGAGGAGATCAGAGTTAAGTGATGTTAATCTAGTTTTAAATTGTGGTATTAAGAGTGTCTGACACCATGTGAAATACCATTTCTAAGCAAAATTTCAGATTTTTTTTTTTTAACAGAGCTCCAGGGAATTAAATATACCCATAAAACCAAAACTCAATAAGACGAAGCTTCTCTAACAATTTGTAAGGTATAACCCAACATACTACTATAAAAGGACATTAGAAATGTTTCTATAGATAACCGCATTGTCAACAGGACCTGAATTTTAGCAGCTTTCCACCATTTTTGGCATACCAGTATCTGTTAGTTCAACTACATCCACAATTTCAAAAGCCCACTCCTCAGCTTCACTTATGATGCCTCACAAAGGTATGGCTTCTTTCAACAGTATGAGTGATTCTCTATAAAACAGGTACTTTGTAGTAGTTTAAGACAAGCAGTTTCATGAGCCTCTAGAACAGTGAAATCTTCTCAACTTTAGGATAATAAACCCTATAGAATCTATCTCTAGATTGGCTCTGACCTTACATTCAGGTCATTTCTTTGTAGTTCAAACAAGGGACTCCATTTTAATGTACTTAATAGACAGCTCTTTCCATTTGGTTTGGAGGCTGAGTGTAGACAGCTTAAAAAAATTATCAAAACTTAGTTTGTTCACAAGTCACCTAAAATACGGACATAGCTGTCTGAAGTTTTTTTACCGTCATCTATATTCAGAATGTATGAATGGGTGGGACAATGACACCACCCAAAAAGAAATCCCAGATTGTATTCTGTCCCTAGAAATAACAAGAAGTTTCCAAACTACGCTGGTATCAGAAATTTAATCTGTTCTGACTATGCAAGTAGATCAATTTCACCAAGCACAATATATTTACATTAATATTTTCTAAAGCTGTTTAAACTGACTTTCACTACTCTTGTTGCAAATATAACTTTTAAAACAAATTTCTAGTCACAGCTCAAACACACTCGTTGCACCAGGCTTTCGGGAATCATTATTACTTTAAAATATATTGCACCTCTTTTCCCCCGTGCCCTGTATAAGGATTACCATTCAAAGATCACTCTTGCTGTAGCTACTTCAGTCCTCTGCTGTAATCTAACACACAGCTACTACAAAAATCATGTCTCAAATAGTTAAATGAATCTCTATATAATGTATTAATTCAGATCATGAATCTAATTTCACACAAAACAACTTCATGTTACCAACTTTCACTTAAAATAGGCAAATTATGTTTCCATACTGCGCATTGAATGTACTGTTTTACTCTTTCCACTTTTCTTTAACCTCCAAAGCAGCTTCCAACAAAAAAGAAAGTAAAAGAACAGGTCTATGAACTTACTCTTCAGTTGCTAACAACTGCTCGAGAAAGCCGATTCTCTCCTTTGGGAGAGCAAGAGCTGTTCAATAAATCAGTCCCTATGCATCACCATCAAGACTGCTAAATTAAGAAGTCTACATACTGCCAACTGAGAATTTGCTGTCATTTGTTCTTATTTTCATGTGAAAATAAAGACTCTTAAGTATCTACTCCCAAAGTCTGTTACCTTAGCAACCATCAAAGATGCTCATTCTTTTAATTTTTTTTCAACTACAAGCACTGTAAGAAAACGACTCAAGAATGTGATCTCCCAGTATATTTTTTGTATTTCTACTGAATTTGTTTATACTCACATTCATAGACAGACGTACATATAGATAGCTATATATGAGTTTTCCATAAATCATCACTGTTCTACTTGTAAATTATCAATGTATAGGAAAAAAGTTTCAAGCTTCAGATTTCTGTCATTCACCAATTATGTGTAAAAGTAAATGACTATCTTACGGTGGAAACAAGACAGTGATAGCTCTTTACTGTCAAGCTACGTTTTCACTTTTCTACACAGTAAGAAACAACTATAAACTTATTTCCATCACGTTTACTTCATTAAAACAAAAATACAGTACAGTTAAATCACAAAAGTGTTTCAGATGAAAAAGGGCTGGTTTTCACTTTAAGCATGCCATTTTCATGTGCTTTGAATGTTTAGTAAGGGCAATTCTGAGCACAGGGATCAATGTAGTTTGAATTCTAGCTTCCAGCATCTAGAAATACTATTTCCACATAAATATCAGTGCTAATGCTGAGAGCAGACCACTGATATATTTAAGATTACGTATATTTATGTACTCTCTTTTCAGAAATGTCCTTTTCAATACTAAAAGCAGTTAAATGTATATTATGTACACCTATTTTATTATATAATCAAATGGACAGTAACACTGTAATTAATTAAAATGGACACTAATAGCAGTAATTAAAGTTGTGAAAAGCAGGATGAAAGCAGCAGCTAAATACTGAAGTAATTTTAACACACTTCAGAACTGCTTTAATGTCACATGCTGTGAAGTTTAAAACCAGCAGAACTCGAAACACTGTAGTGAATTACTGGCTCCCAAACTTGGCAAGATATCTAGCTACATAATCTTTCAGAGCACTCCTCACTGAGTAAAGCATTAGAAAAGCACAGGTTTAGCTGGAGAAATACCAAAAGCCTTATTAATAAGTAACTCGGTGAAAACATTAGGAGTATGAAATACCACATCCATTAAAGCACAGCAGATTTTTCAGTAGAGTTAGCATTATCAACTCTTGAAGAGTTTTTGCAAACCAAGCTTTGCAAGTTGAAAAAACCAAAATAACACTAAAGACAAAACCTAAAATGGGACTGGTTTATCACTGGGAGTGGCCCTTGCACCGACTTACAAGTATTAAAAAACCCCCACTATACTATACACTATACTATACACTATACTATACACTATACTTAAATACTTTGTGTAAAAGAGGTTTTGATAGAAGTCTTGTATTACATCAAAACCAAGGGGAAAAAAGCATTCTTTGATTTAGGTATTAAACTTGAGCAGTACTAGAAAATTTATATTCCTAAAATAATCAACAAAATTAAGAAGTCTGCCACCATTCCCCAAAAAGCAGTCCATGGAATCATGCGTAATAGCTAAATACAATGAATGAAAATTCAGTGTTAATAAAATTAATTTCAAACAAGCAAGCTAAGTGATTGACTTACAGGATCAGCTGGTGCAATGTTAGAATCAAATTGGGTCAGAGTTTGTGAGCTTGAAGAGCGTTCGCTAAATGTCTCCCACTGCTGAACAGACAGAGGAGAGAAGTCAGCATGATGAGAAAGATGGGAGTAAAAGATCACTGAGGAGATTTAGCACAGTAGTTTGGAGGTTGCACTGGAAAGCACTGTATTTGCACTGCGCAGTGCTTGGAAAGCACACATACACATTAAGGATTTCTATTTCAGTCTGGTATCGTTGTGCAACCAAGTTTGTTATCTGTCAATATTAACCTTCACATTTACATTTCATAATGAAGATATATGCGCACAGTCAACACAAAAGTACCCTCAGAGTTCATTTGCCAATGAGTATCATGCAAGTAAAGAAACTGGTTAAGCCATTCAAATACTGTAAAGATAAAACCAGTAACACATGTTGTGTATTTGTAATTAAAAAAACCACAGAAAGATTCCTCAGCTTTGTAGCTGCCGAGTTGCAAGCATATTTTTGAACACTGATTTTCTTACAAGATCCCAGACAAATGAACACTGAGTACTGCAATTACACCAGTTCAGCTTGTCAGTGCAACCCCCGAGAAGTGATTCTATGCTGTAAGAGTTTTTTTACAAGTCTAAATCACTGACACAGCAAAGAATTAAATTCAAACATACTGTCAATTGCTAAAAGCAAACAAGTCCATCTCTGAACAATTCTGTAAGATATAGGCATGCTGTATCAATACATGGTTGTCAAGAGTCCTCATGCTTAGTAAGTCAATCTACAGCCACAACTGGATCAACAATATACCAAAGTACCTAAAATTAGTCTGTGATGCAGAAACCAGATTACAAATCAAAACAGGAAGGCTAAACTTGTTATATTTTAGTAAAATAACAAATAAATATTAATCCAGTTTCAAATACTACAACAAAAATGACAAACACAAAATTTTTAGCACTCAGAAAATTTGACAAAAATTATGTTAGTATAGTTGTGAAAACAAGTCAATATTCTTGTCCCACCTCTATAGGCAAAATCAATGTCAATGATTCCAGAAGATACAGGACAAACTACATGGTGCTAGTCAACCTAATCTCATGTGTTCCTCTACACTGAGCTACAGTCAGATAATGGTCCGGACGAAAACAGTTATTTCAGAAGTAACTCTTTATGAAAATTCCTAAATAACTGCTTTCAATCAGCTGAAATTAAATTCAGAAAAACATCAACTAAATTCGTAAGTGCTTTCATACATGGTGCCGCTCCTTGTAGGGACAGAGCCTTATCTCCCCATTTCAAACTTTAAATTAAAGCAAAGATTATGTGATACTGTTCATATGGGATTTTTTGGGGTGGGTTTTTTTTGTGTTGGTTTTGTTTATTTTTAAACACACAAAATGATCCCCTTTGTGGACAGAATCAAATGAAACCTTTTTAGTAAGGATGAACCATTTCCCCTTCCTTACTGCTCTGTCTCACTCCCTGTCTTGAACAGCTCATCTCTGTGTGTCTCCACCCCTTCGTGAAGAGGCAGCATTGCAGGTAGGCCGGAGCTATAGAAACTGCGCTGAGTGAGCCAGATTTTAACTAAGTCAGACACCTGATGGCCAAGTTCTGCCAACCTTTCCTCTCATTTGGTCTCTTGTGTTTACACAGCTGCTCATTTTCATGAAACATGCATCAATGTTTATTTTAGGACTACCACTACTCTTTTAAGCTTGATTTGGCCAGTGGCTTCAAAGTTACCGGTGAGACTAGCAAACAGACCATTCGACTACAGAAATATTGTTTCTTAATTTTTCAAAACTTCATAAAGGCATACAGCATCAATGCTATATTTAAGATCAATGGTAAAATATTTTTTTAGAGATCAATGCTGAATTTAACTCTTATTCTACTCTGCTGATGCCAAACTGCAGGACATTTATTACCTGTCCTCAGGTTCCCTAATCTGAGCACAGACAAATGAACAGCAACACCTCCTGACTGCTCTGGGGAAGATGCTGTTTGTGTTCCATCCTGAAATACTCCCAGAAGCTGGTTACTGCTAATCCACCAGTTAATAGAAAGCTACATATATTAAGGAACTACTGGACTGCATCTCAAACTCTGTGCAAGGTTTAAGACCATTGACAATGCAACTGATTAGCTAGGATAAAACTCCCACTAGCTGAAATGAAAATATGTGTCTTCTAGGCTTAAACAAATTCCTTCAAAAATACTTTCAAAAGGTTAATTACTAAGAACTAAAACTCAAAACCACCTGAACCATTACTAAAAAACCACTAAGATATTTGAAACAAGGTGCAACAGTCAACTCAAAAGCAAGTTTCCACATCTGTGTCAAAGCTGATATGACCATATGACACTAAACAGTTTAAAAAACCAAAAAATTAATAGGCTTTTCCATTTTGTTTAAGGTGTCAGAACTAAGTGCTCAGCCTTAAGACTGGATGAAAAAGATGTCTGAAGTGAGAAAGAAGTGATGAGTGAAGAGATGAGAATGTAAAGCATATAGTATCCAAAACTAGGTAGATTTTCATGGTGCTTTTTAAGTTTGAGACTGATGCCTTGGTCCATACTTGTGAGTTTACAGTAAACTGAGCCGGGCAACTGGACTCCAAAAACCAGCTGTGAGCTAGGAAGAACACAGTAACCAACAATTCTGAAACTAGCTGGGATGAAGGCGCCTGAGATGACCCAAAGATTTATACATTTTTCAAGCCATTCATTCGTTGATGACAGCTGCAACAGGTTCAAAGAGGGAACGATTAGATTGGTGCCTGCAGTAACAGCTGAATTTTTTTCATGGCATTAAACCCTTGAGGACTTTGACCTTGCCAAAAGGAAAATGCTGAGGAGCAAGAAGCATGCACAGCAATAAGAGCTGAAAAATCAGAAATTCTTTTGTGTTAGAACAAAAAACTCAATTTTAATGTTTATCTCTTATATTTTAGTATAGTTAGTATTTGGTAGTATATTTAGTGTAAGAACTTTTCCAAACCTTTTAAAGTTTTAGCAGAACTAATTTATTTTCAGAAAGAATATAGCACATTATCTATCTGAATGGACAACGGTTTTTTTACTACAAGGTTCTGTCTGACAGAAAATTAACATTAACTTTATTCCACTACTGCAATTATCCTATTCAATTGCTTTGAGTTGCACTGGACACTGAAGGAATCTGATGAATTATGATGCAGCCTACCAAATTATAAGCGTATTAAATCTTCATTGCAAACATAAGGGAATGTAGCGATGCAAATTTTAGTACAGTTACAGACACTGACAGCTTTTCAGCAACAACTGAGTATCTGCCTATGTCTCTCTGAAAACTTAACTTCCTATCAAGTGTCCAAGAGTCACTCTACCAAAAAGAACAACTAAGAATCACTGAATAATTTCCTATATTTTTTACTTGGTAAGGACATCACTGTGATGCTAGCATTTGCCCTTAAAAGGAACAGCAAACTTTACAAAATCCTTCCTCCTTAGAGACCAAGAAAGCTTCCTCTGCTCCTAACTTTAATTCTAAAAATTTGCTTATTTTCTGTTTTATACTAACTCTCCTTTGGTTTGTCTAAATCTTTTACTACCAACCTTCTATTCACTTGAAGTCTAACAAAGAAAGAAGAAAGCCACAAAAAGCTCTTTCAATAAGAGAAGCAGGTAAGATAGCACTCAGCTACTGACAGAACTATCTTAAATGTTAAATAAAGTTTCAGATTCTTTTTGAGAGTCTCAGATTATTAAATGAATAAGCCTACATCATCTTTGTAGTACAGTTGCACCCAGGAACTCATTTGAGTGTTTTAAGTAGCTCTTAGAATAAATAAATATTTTATTTTAAGTCACAAAAGCAAAAATGTTAAAATAGAGCAACAAGAAAAACTCCAGGAATCAATCCCTTACAGGCTTTGTAAACAATGGGTATTTGTGGGGAAAAGAAAAATATCCCGTTTGGTAACTTTGGTTTCAAATTCTGACAAGATATAGCTTTACTGTATCAGACTGCTTATATAGCAAATATGTATGGCAAAAGATGATAAAGCAGCAGTACATAACAGCAAAGATTTAAAATTTAAATACTTTTAGCCAGTGGCTAGCTTCAGATTCAACTTTGAGTCTTTGCTTCTGACACAAACCTAGAGCTATGACCTCTACATTACTAGTGAGATATTTTGTATTTCAGGGTAAAATAATCTCCAGAAATAAGTCTCTATGTCCAGATTGATCAGAAATCTATTTTGAAGTTTTGCAAAAGTGTTGATTACAAAAGTGTTTCAGAGGTAACAAAAAACTCCAATGAAAAACCCACCCTTGAAGAAGAAAAAAAAAAAAATCAAGAATAAATTCAGCTTCAATAAACATGAGATCATTTTCCCCTTAATGTAAAATTTAATTACCATTAATGATAACATTTAAAACATGAGCTCATCTCACAATGAGAAAAATCAGCTGGAAAACATCACCTTTTTTTACAATTTAACATGTGTAGAACATTCCTTTGTCT
>NW_010193523.1:0-6639 GCF_000695765.1 Mesitornis unicolor | reverse complement strand
TGAACTTTTCACCATTTGTGATCAATAATCCACTTCCGGGAAATTATAGATGCATACACAATTGTTAAAATAGTTATTGACTAGCAATGAAATAACTCTTAAATAAAAGTGCTAACCTCACTGCTCTGATTCAATTCTGGCCAGGTCTGGTTTAGGGATGGCATTGATGGAGACTTGCTTGGAGGTGCTTCTGCTGGAGAGCTGGAGTAACCTACCTCACCAGTCTGTTCCCCAACTTCTGAAATGACAGGAATCGCTATAAACCAAAATCATGAATTGCATTCAGTTCATTCTCAGAAGAGCTGCTCACATCTTGTGGAAAGAATAAAGTACCCTTTGGTTTCATCTTCTCCAAGTAAATGCTTAGCAGCAGACAAAACACTTATTCAAGTCAAATATACTGTTTATTGGGTGCTACTCTTATTTTGAGGATCTTCCTAAAAACTGGACTTTAGTGATTACTCTGTGCCATATTATCTCCCAGTACTTTGGGTTTTAAGGAGCATTTTTAGATTTTGATTACATGCAGAAATAGATAGAATTCTCTTATAAGAAAATAATTTTACACTAATGTTTATTATATAAATCCAGTGCTAAGTTTATCTTGCAGAACAAAGTACTTCCTTAAAAAAAAAAAAGAGTGAATGCAAAACCAGTGTATCAATGCAAACCAAAAATATGAAAACAGAGATGAACACCAGTCCCTTAGTTTAAGTTTTAAGTCTCCTTATAATGGTGCTTCCATTCACTACATTCTGCAAATTGAACTAGTCTAGCAGCTGTCACACTGCAACTGCACATTGTTACTGTTTTCTCAGTTGTCCCTGAGCTTTTAGCAAGTCCCCTGCACAAACACTCTTCCTTCAGAGTTGTGCACGTTTTCATGATGCAACACACTTATGTTTCTGTTCAAACTGTAAGAAATTGGGTAAATTTGAACAGCAGATGAAGCATTCTGCATAATACAGTAAAATCCTGCTTACAGTGTCTTCTACTTTGCTAGATATCACAATACAAGCTAAAATGCGTTGAAAGGCTCAAAAAACCTAAGTTCAGATTACAAATGTACAATGTAACAGGAACAGTTGTGAAAGAGTGACTGATAAGTAGCACAATGTATTAACAAGTACACAATCTTGTACTACCATCCTTTAGGGAAAATGACTTTACAAACTATTTCAGATGAAACTGCATCTAGTACCTGCTTCAGGCAAAAAGCATCTTGCAATTAAATATAAGCTACATCAAGCTGATATTTACAGGCACAATGATGTCACCAAGTAGTCAAGATGACATGCTGTGGTCATTGCACACAAAATAATATACTAAGTTCAAAATATGCCAGTGGTAATGTTTTAGGAATGCATGTTGCACATCAATTGCTCTGAAGTTTTCTAAGGAGCTAAAAAAACACTCAAAATGCTCATTTCAATGGTAGTACAGTAGATCACTGAACCAACTACTATTGTTAAATACAAGGTCAAAAGGCTGAAAACTGCTGTGGGCAGACTATGCAGCTACCTGCAATTCAGGCATTTTTGCAAATATCTACAGGAAGCGCATAGGACACCTATGGAAAACTTTGGAGGTTAAATTAAATTGTGTAAGACAGAGCATGGCAGATTCTTTTTCTTACAAAGAAATGGCACTGGTGCAACAGCCCAAACAAAAAACAAATCCACAGAAAAACAAAGCTTGCTTGGTGTTTTGTAAAGGGTTGGTAGCTTTCACTAACCGAGATAAAATTGAGCATAAAGGAAAATATGGACATTTATTTGCATAACAGGAAGTGAGATGAGTACTCTTTTCTGCTGCAGATCATAAATTCTGCCAAGACAGATGCAGATGCTATCAAGAGTATTCAGTTCATTAAAAATAAATGTATAAGCACTTAGAAGTATCTGTACAACTGCCTGACTTCGTGCTTCCATTTTCATTCACTGCTGTTTTCCTCTACATGCTGTCCCTATGCAGACAGACCTTGCTCAGTCTGAATAGCTGACATTATCTACCTACAAATACCACAACACATTGTTAAATCTTAAGCGGAGCTGCTGCAATCCAAATAATTATTTGAAGTATACAATCTGATTCAAAATAAAACCATACAAACATATTGCAGAATTACCATGCTATTCCAAGACATTAAAACACCTCATTTCTGTGCCTAGTCAGCAGAAAGATATTAGCACCTTGTTTAGCTTTTTTTCTTCCCCCCTCTTAAATTTCTATAGAGGCACAGTGCTATACCAGAAAAATGACCAAGTATGTAAATGCTTTGTTATACAGTAGATCTATGCCATGTGAGATAAATACGTATTCCTGGTCCTGAAATCATATGAAACAAGACCAATACGTTAACAAGTTTGGGACACTTGCAGTTTGTCACATAACAGGTTCACAGGACAGATGAGGGAGATTCAAAAGCCAAAATGGCAATAGACAGCAAGGTTCAAGTGCAGCACAGAAGCAGGAAAGCTTCTAACAAAAGGACAGAGTTAACAAGGGCATTGTTAACACTTCTGATATAAAGTTTACATTGGTTTAAAAAGACATTCAAGTAATCAACCTTCTTGAACAGTTTGAAAGTACATTACTCATACTGGGGCTTCAGTCAGCAGATCATTAACAAGTTTTTTCTTAGAGAAAGTTGTATCCCATGAAAAAAGTGCACTCAAAAAGACACTGCAGTGCCATACTTCACAGTTTCTATTTCCAAGAAGGCTGCTGGAAAGAAGTTTTATTGAAATACAGCTTTTATGGTGACTGAAAAGAAAATATTCTTACAGAAATTTAACTGGTTGATCTTTCTAGGCTAATTTACAACCCTTAAGTTGAACTTACCTAATTTAACATGCAGATCAGTCTGCACATAGACCTATGAGTAACTTTTAATGCACGCTAAAATAGTAAACATACACTGGAGATTTGGTCTGTGGTAACTACAAGTAAAGATATAGCCACATCAGCAACTTCTCTTAAAGTCTTCTACTTAGCACAGAAGTTTTGGTGATAAATCATGTTAGGTACCAGAAAAGATCAGCTATTTCTAACACTGGCAGCACAAATTTAAAAAAATAATCTAGTTAATTGGGTAAAACTCAGCAAGTTTGCAAGAAATGTCACTTTTCATTGTAGCTATTAATAACAGTAAAATCAAGTACCAACCAGAACTTTTCTTTTAGCACAGCTTACACAGCATGGTAACATTTTAACATTCACTAGAACAGGGTAACTTCCCTTTGATTACCTTTATTAACATCTGCTGACCAGAAATACTGTATGTACTCAGATTAGCTCTGAGCACTAATTAAAATGCCTAAAAATTGCACACTGCTTTACTTCATACTGACTAATGTGCTATGGTCATACAAGCCTACAAATATCTTGTGATATACCGTAACAACTATACCATAATTTGAAAATAGCAAAATTTGCGTTGAAGTAAGTCTTACCTGTTGAGTCTTCCAAATCAATCAGTTTGGGCATTAAACTTTCAGGTAACTTTTCTGGCAAATCATACCCATTCTTCCTAGCAACTACCAGATGAAATGCAGCACAGAACTCATCCAATGTCAGTGCACCATCTTTATCAAAATCTGACAGTTCCCTAAAAAGAAAAACTTAGTATAAGTAAAATTCCTTAAGTTTATTTCCAAAAGTCATACTTCTGTTATGGTACTTGGAAGATCAAAGAATGCAGTTTATAGTTAATTTAACCCTATTAAACACTTCATATTAGCACTACATGCTTTATTCTTCAAAGAAGATGAGCCTTCATAAATAACATTTGTTAAACTCCTTTTTATCCCTCCACAATTTTAACTTCTTTAAGGCAATACTGGACAAGATTACCAGCCTCAAGTACAAGCTTTGCACCAAGTCAAAGCTAAATTAGTCAAGTCCCACTAAGTGTATTTAAAAATAGTTGCATCTCTAAATTTCATTTAAACTTAAGACTTCAGTAAATAAATACAGATAAGGAATTATTTAAATTTAATTGCATCCTTAACAATAAAAAATTCCAACAAAGTACTTCTTACTCTGAAGTGTTTGAAATTTCTTCAGCAGCTCAAAATGCTTTGCAGATAGTGCCAGCCTAGATCCATTAAAGCCCACTAAAATAATATTATCATAGAAGTGTGAGCGGGACTGAACATACTAGAGTATTAGTGAAATTTCATTTAATAACACCTTCTAGTAAGTAGATTATTAAATGACTGCCAGATAGCTGACATATTTCTAAATAATTATCTCAAAGACAGACACATCACACTTACCAAATATGAGAAAGTTCAAGAATAGGTAGCTTTGACTTAGTGAAAAATTCTTTAGCTGCCGATCCTGAAAAATTACAATAATTATTTTTAATATTTAAAGCAGATGAAATCATTAGAAGACTCAGAGTTATGGGAAAGGAGATCAGCTATTTAGGAAAGGTTTCAGGAAAAATGGAACTAATTAAAACAAAGGAAAAAGGCAAATTAGTTTTAAGTCCTTTCTTGAATTACACTGGACTTTACCAGAACATTATCAATAAAATGAGGAACTTCCTTCAAAATGGTATGCAAGTCTAAGTAAACAACAAAGTCTTTGTAACAAAACTGCTCCACCCACAATTACATTTTTTAAAGAGTAACTTACCTGGTATGAATCCATTTAGATCAGGTTGAATGGTTTTAAACTGATTAACATAATACTGCCTTTGTTCATCAGTTATTTTCCAGGGGTCATCATAACTACTTGATTGCCTACGAATTTCATTTGTTGTTGTAGCTGATGCTACAGTTCGTACTGTTGTCTGGTCCTGAAATGAAATATTTTTCCTCAGTATTATCTACCTAAAATGCTTCTATGAATTCTCAAGTTCTTGCCTTCAAAAAATAAAGCATAGTTAAATCTCATAGTAGTTTAAAAACTGCAGGAAACTATCAGCAGATTGTGTCTACCAGATAATGACAGGGTATTTTTGCACACTGATACATATGGATAGGAATGACTGCAGGTATGTAAGCAGAAAAAAAAAAGTACGGTGCATATGCAAAAAAGCTAAACACAAATGTTTTGAAATCACAATCGTTGACATTTAAATCAGCAGCCTTCAGTTAATCATTCTAAATGAAGTCAACTCAATGAAACAAGTATCTGTTAGGTAAATAGCACTGAAAAGACTATAGCACAGATACACAGTAAACATCTGCGATGAAAAAATAAAAAAAAGGATTGCAACATCAATTTGAATGAAGCAAATCAAATACCAATAAAGTGTCACACCTGGACAGAAGCAGGATGCATGGCTAAAAGAGCACTGGTTGGTGGGGTATCTGCAAAACTGACCCAATTTTCTTGATGGGGTGGTGGTGAATGGCCAGACCATATGGGATCACTAGAAGTAGATGAGCCTGAAAGGAGAAGAAACATTTCCTTTTCAAAAGACAACCCTGAAAACCCAGTAAAAGCTATGGATGTGGAAAGCACTCAAAAAAAAAAACAACCACCAAAAAACAGAACAAAACAAAAACCAAAAGACACCCAAAACACAGGGTCCTGTCAGGGAGATATGCACTTGCAGAACAGAGAAGAAAATGAAAAGCAAATTGCACCATGGTGCACCTCCTGACAACTAACTCCTGTAAATTTTAACATTAACTCAGCTTATATCTGTATTAAAAAGACAGAAGTGAGGAATGAGCTTATTGCAATGTGTAAAATGTAGACCGTGTTCTACCCATTTAATGGGTTATGAACAAGTTAATATTCCACATTTTCACTTAACTGAAATGAGCAACAATTGTATAGACAGTTATTTAAAAGTGGCATATGATATTAGCATTCAACATTATCATTATCATTATTTTTATTTTTTTCTTTTTCAGTTTCTAGTTTGCCGTTCAAAGAACAAAGCCTTGGAAATTCCTCTTAAGGTTCTGGCTTTTTGACACAGATAATTTTTTTTTTTTTCTGAATTATTTCTAGACTAAATTAACTCAGTTGCTTGAAAACAGTCCAAGAATAATACAAGGCATCCATATAGGGTGCTGACATCTGCCATGTATTAACTATCTGGAACACAATAACTCATACACCCAATGCCTTGTTATAATGTACTTTTGAAGCACTTGATGTTCAATGTCTTCATTGTTTAAAATAACCATGAAGTAACTACAGAAAGATTTTTCCACCTACCGCTTTATGAACAAAACCCTCAAAATTCTCTTAAATTGCAGCTGCAAATTAAAAATTTAAGGAACCATGATGAGAGGCAAAACAAATGATCTAGAACAAGTTTAGGAGAATCTCAAGAATCCGTTCTATTTCTTGACTCCTAAAAGAAATACCGAACTTGTTAAATCTAAACAGCAGGTGTGAAACTGATTAATCTACTCTTCTTGCACAGCTAAATGTTTTCTCTTGAAAATGTTAAGTAAAGTCATACCTAGATCAGAATTTCTGCCTCCCATGTAGAAGCAGATTTCCTTTTAAAAGGCAAGTCAACTTCTTATGAGTTTCTGTAACCCCTCCACACCCCCCACAAACAAGAAATTTTACATTAACATCATAATTTTAACCCTGCCACTAAGATCTAAATTGAAGCAATAAACCCCAAGAATTTATTGCCAAGATGCTGACTAAAAAAAA
>NW_010193522.1:6333-6647 GCF_000695765.1 Mesitornis unicolor | reverse complement strand
CAGAGGAGGAGCAGGTGCGGGCGGCGGAGCAGGAGGCCAAGGCCGACCGCCTGTGCCAGGAGCTCAAGGGGCTGCTGCGGCACAGGGAGCGCCTGGCCTGACGCCTACGGAGCCTCCGCGGCTTCGGTGACTACCTGCGGGGTGTGCTGGCCACCACGGGGCAGGTGAGTACAGGGGGCCCTCTCCTGTAGTGCCACCCTGCAGCAGCTTCCGCAGCCTCTCAACCCCCTCCCGTTGCCCAGTTTCAGGACATCCTGGCCGTGCTGGCCCGTTTCACGGCCGTGGTGGGGGCCCAGGGCGCCCCTGGACAAACG
>NW_010193522.1:5702-6294 GCF_000695765.1 Mesitornis unicolor | reverse complement strand
CTCCGGCAGTACCAGGAGGAGGCCAGCAGTGAGCTCCAGCGTTCCAGTAACGAACTGGCCCAGCGCCGTGCACGCCTGGAGGCTGCCCACCATGACCTGCTGCAGGGGGTAAAGGGGGACATGGGGTGCCCAAGGACCACCCCCCAGGGAGGGGGGCAGAGGGATGGACCCCCCAAGCGTGCTGCAGAAGGGAGATGCCCAACGCAGTGGTGGTGGGAAGCTGGCAGCACCCTGTGGGCAGATCCAGGGGGACCCACATGCCTAGAAAGCATCATCGGCAACTGTGCATGGGGGGGGACGCACAGCTGAGTCTCCTGGGTCTCCTTGTCCCAGCAGGGGGGTGCAGGGGACACGGGGCATTGGGTAGGGAGGGAGGTCCTAGGGCTGTCCGCAGGAGAGCTGCTGGGCCCAGGCCCAGAGCACAGCCACCCAGCAGACCCTGCTGCTGGGGCAGATCGAGCTGGCAGTGCTGAACCTCTTCCAGCTCGTCACCGCACGGCTCAAGGTCCCCGTGGATGTGGCCCTGAAGGACACTGAGGCCCAGTTGGACACAACACAGCCCTCTCCCCTGGGCAGTGGGACACACGAGGAC
>NW_010193522.1:638-5662 GCF_000695765.1 Mesitornis unicolor | reverse complement strand
ATGCAGGACCTGGCTGCCATCTGCGCTGAGCTGCGCCCCAGGGAGACGGGGCTGCATCCCCCTCACGTGCCTGTGGTCACCAGCAAAGACCCCGGTGCCCCAGGGGTACCAGGGTGCCTCTGAGCCAGGAATGGCCCCTGGGGACAACCACCCACTCCAGGGGCTGGGGACAGGCTGCCACAGTCAAAAATATATCAAAATATAACCCAACTCTGGACCCACAGCACCCGCTTGTTTTAGGACTGCGCCTGGGGGTGGCCCAAGCGGGGAGGAACTACCGCTGGCACGATGCTTGTAGCAAGGATCAAGAGGAGTCGGGATGCAAAAGCAACCAAGCCTTTAATGTCTCCTACCCCAGCACCTGGCCTGGCCATGGGGAAAGCCCCCTCCCCTACACCCTTTTCCGCAGCTTGCCCTTCTTGGTGGCCCCCACCCTCCGCCCGAAGGCCATCTGCCGCAGCTCCTGCACCCGCTGCCGGTTCCTGGCCTTCAGGCGCTTCAGCCCCCCGCTCTGCAGGAAGCGTTGCTTGGCCGCCTTCTTGCGCTGCTTCAGGATCTGCTGCTTGTTCTTCAGCTCCGAGCGCACCTTGCCACGGGCAGGGGGCTGCCCTGGCGCTGCGGGGGGGACACAGCCGTGCTCAGCTCGGAGGCCGAAGCGAGGTGATGGGGTTGTGATGCGGGGCTCCAGCGGTCGCTTCAGGTACTCACTGTGCCCCCCACGCCTGTGCTTTCCTCGGAACTGCTCCCTGCTTCGGGCGCCTTCCTCATCCTCATCCCGCTCGTCGACCTTGTATTTCTGCTTCCATTTCTCGTAGCTGGGCCGGGGCGGGTTAAGGGAACGTGCGGTCACTCCCCATCGTTTGATTCACACTGCTCGACTCATCACAGACTCTGACCAGTGTCACCCCCCAGGAAACTGCCCCGCAGGGGACACGTCCTCAGGAGCAGGGCACAATGCCCCATGGCTGCTGGTGGGTCCAGCCCCGCTCCCCTCGCCCAAGCACAGGCAGCAGTGCCCGCAGGCAGGATACAGGTTGTTCTTGTAGGAGCTGCTGATGTAGCGCCCGCTCTCTGTCCGCACCTTCTTCTTGTCCTCCTGACCCGTCTGCCCCACGAAACGCTTCTTCTTGCGGTCCCTGTGCGAGGGGAGGGTGGTGGGATAGGGTGGTGAGACCTCCAGCCCTGATTTCCAGCCCCAGCCCATGGGTAGACCCCACTCACCACTTCAGCAGCTGCTTGCTCTTGTTGAGGTTGTGGTTTTCGTCACCCATGAGATCCAGGACGGCTCCGGCTGCCTGCTGCTCGAAGGGGCTGCCCTCGCCACCCACGCTCAGCCTGCAAAGGGAGGGCAATGAGAGCAGCCCCCCCACGCAGGCCATGGCAAGACAGCACTGGGAGCACCCCTGGACTCACCCCCTCTCGCTCTCAAAGTCCTTGGGCCGGTACGGGATGTAGAAGTCCTTGTCCTGCTGCGCTGGCTGCTGCAGCTTCTTCCTTGCACCATCTTCTCCCTTTCGGCCCCGTTTTCGCTTCTGGCCCACCACGGTGGAGAACACATCCTGGAAGGGGATGGTGATGGGTTACAGGAGCCAGCACCCAGCCAAGGCCACCTCGCAGCAGCTCCGGTAGCCACAGCAAACTCCTTATCCCTACCCCATTACCTGGAGGTCTTCCTCCTCTCCTTCTTCTCCCTGCTCAGGCGCAGGGGGTGCTGGGCACAGCCCCTGCCCTTTGAGAGCCGCTGCCCGTTTCTCCTGCTGCCCACGCTGGTAATTCTCAATGAGGGCATGGTCGTGGCGCCGCTTCGACCGCATCACGGTGCTGGCCAGCGTCCGGGACGTGGCGTTGATCTCGAAGATGGTCTGCTCCCAGGGCAGGAGCCCTGGTGAGCTGCATGGCCGGCCCCATGGAGCTTCCCTCCCACCCCAACCCAGGTGCCCTGTGCCCCAGGACAGGTCTCAACTCACCGCCTTGGACTTGTAGGTTTTAATGCTGTCCACGAACTTCAGCCTCTCCAGCTCGGTGTCTTCAAAGCGAGAGCCTGGGGAAGGCAGGCAGAGAAAGGGGCATGGATTAGCTCTGTGGCGAGGGGAACGGGGTCCCCTCCCTCTCTCAGTGTCCCCATGGCACTCACTGAAGAGCGGGTGCATGCCCAGCTGGGACACGTCCAGGTCCTTTGCTCTCTTGATGGACTCGGGCGAGGGGCCGGGCCGGGACCGCAGGTACTGCTTGTGGGCGTTGTCGGCGACGCGGCGCAGGCTGCGCAGCTCCAGCGAGCCCTCGTGGTCCGTCAGCAGCAGGCACTCCTCGTCATCCACCAGGCTCTGGGGGACGCGGCCCAGGACCCCACCGGCATCTGCAGTGCGGGGGACACCGTGTCACATCCAGCACTGGCCAAGGACAAGTGGGCCACTGCCTGGCTCAAAGGGACGTGCAGCCACCGCTGGCTGCAACCAGTTCTGCCTTACCCACGGGCAGCTCCTGGGCACCGGCGAGGACAAGTGGGCGCCCCAGGAAGAGGTGGAGGTCAAAGACGTAGGGCATCTCATCGGGAGCCACCAGCGAGTAGGCAGTGCCACTCCGGCCAGCTCGGGCCACGCGACCTGGTGAGGGGAGGAGGAGAATGGGAAACCATCCCCAGTGCCAGCCCAGCCTGTCCCCACCCGGGCAGGGACCCACTGGTGTCCCCGGGAGCCCACGCACGTGACGTTTACCAAGAGGGCATGGCTGGAGAGGGGCTGTGGGTCACTGGGGAAGGGGGCAAAGGGGAGCCCACCATGGTGCCATCCTAAAGGGAAGACACCAACCCTGTCCCCAAGAGCCCCCTCTGACCCTGAGGGACACCCCCCCCCAGGTGACAGGGACCCCTGCTCGGGGCACCGGCACCCACCGACGCGGTGCAGGAACAGCTTGGCTTTGGCAGGGAAGCTGTAGTTGATGACGTTGTCCAGCATGGGGATGTCAAGCCCACGGGCGGCCACGTCCGTGACCAGCAGCACCGGGCACTTGCCCTGGGAGAACTTGGCGATGTTGATCTTGCGGGCGGTCTGGTCCAGCGAGCTGTAGATGTGCGTGCAGCGGATGCCCTGGGCTGTCAGCAGCTGGGGAGGGGAAAAGAGAGATCAGATCCCATCTTCAGCCAAGAGATAGGGCCCTGAGACCCAAGGGTGCCCACCCAGACCCCCAAATCCCACTGCGCAGCCCCTCTCTCTGAGGAGCGGGTGGACGCAGCACCTCCACGTTCACATATGCTTGGGGATTTCTCCCTCAACCCAGTGAAACAGAGATGGAAACTCCAGCAAGTCGTGCCCACAGCAGCAGACCCCACGTAGGTCTGGAAAGGGGCCTCGGGTACCGCTGGCAGCCTGCCCTTTAATGGGAGTACATGCTGGGCACCCCCAAATGCCACTTGCCTCCTTGAGATACTCCGTGTGGTGCTTGGTGGCCACGAAGACGACCGTCTGGTCCTGGGGCTTCACCACGCTGCGCAGCAGATGCAGCAGCACGGCCGGTTTGTCGTCCCCGCGCACGTGGAAGAACGCCAGCTGCAATGGGAGAGCAGAGCTCAGCTCCTCCTGTCCCCACGCCAGACATCGCCACCCTGTCCCCTCCTCGCCAGCCTGGAGCCTCCACAGGGTGGCTTGAGGGGGTGGGGGTCATGAAGCCCATCTTGAGTCCCGTCCCCTCTCACCTTGAGCTGCTCGCTGAGCTTGGACTCCACATCCAGACGGATCAGCATGGGCTCGGTGAGACCTGCGGGACGTGGTGACACACGGGACGTGGTCACACGTGGGACACGCTGCTGGGACCTGACCCACCCTGTGGACTGGGGACACTCGCTTGGCCCAGCATTAACCCAGCATGGTTTTGCCAGTCCTGGGGCCAGCCCAGCTGCGGGACTGTCTGTTGTGTCCCCCCCAAAGTCCAGCCCCCTCCAGCCTGCCCCACGCTCCTCACCAGCCCGGGCAAACTCGACGAGCAGCTTGGGCAGCGTGGCGGAGAAGAGGACGGTCTGGTGGTTGTCTGGGAGCCGGGCGATGATCTCCTGGAGCTGCTCGGCGAAGCCCATCTCGAAGAGCCTGGGAGGGGACACAGCACATTGTTCGGTCCCTCCATGCACAGCGCTGCCACCCCACGTGTGGGGACACTGCCAGCCCTGGGGACCCCCCGCTCCCCGCTGACCTGTCGGCCTCGTCGAACACCACGTACTCCACGGTGTGCAGCTTCAGCTTCATCTCCACTGCCACGTGCACCAGGCGCCCAGGGGTGGCGATGATTCTGTGGGGACAGAGCTGGTAACGCGGCCAGGCAGGAGGGGAACAGCATCCCCGCACCATCCTGGGTGCAGGTGTCAAAGAAGACCCAAAAGAGACTGCCCCCTCGCCGTGGGGAGCACAGGAAGACACCCCAAGGGACACCAGGATATGTCCATCGGGTGTGCTGGTTGCAGACAGCAGTGGTGTCCCCAACAGAGGGTGGCTCTGGGGGGACATCTCCCCACCACATCCCTTCGCCGCGCCCCCACTCACATGTCGGGGTTCTCGTGCAGGGCAGCAAACTGGTCCTCCATCCTGCAAGGGGTGGGAGAGGCTGAGCCAGCACCGGGCAGCGTGGGGGCAGCTCAGCCCCTCACCAGCTTCTTGGAGGGGACTTTGGGGACAGGTGAGGACATGGGGACAGCTTACTTGTCTCCTCCCAGGATCAGAGCTGTCTTCAAGCCTGTGAACTTGCCCAGCTGCGGGGCGAGACAGAAACACGTGGAGAGGGGGTTAAAACCAACACCCTCACCCCCGTTGTCCCCACTCGGCCCCACTCCTGTTGTCCCCACTGTTCCCTGTACCTCCTTGGTGAACTTGAGGGTCTGCAGGGCCAGCTCACGGGTGGGCGAGAGAACAAGGGCACGCACCCCGGCCTGGCTGGGCGCCTTCAGCCGCTCGAACATGGGGATGAGGAAGCAGGCCGTCTTCCCGCTGCCTGTCCGTGCCATCGCCGCCACGACCCGGCCACACAGGATGGCAGGGAAG
>NW_010193522.1:0-242 GCF_000695765.1 Mesitornis unicolor | reverse complement strand
GGGGGCCCCAGTGGGTGGCCAGGGACACCAGTACTGGGACAGTGGTACTGGGGACAGTGGTACAGGGAACACTGGTACTGGGACACTGGTACTGGGACACTGGCACTGGGACACTGGCACAGGGGACAGCGCCACATGGGGACTGGGAACACTGGTTTTGGGGACAGCAGGACACAGGGACCGGGGACACCAGTACCGGGGGTGCTGAGGACACCGGTACCAGGCACGGGGGACACGTCTTA
>NW_010193521.1:0-733 GCF_000695765.1 Mesitornis unicolor | reverse complement strand
GGAGCGTGCGCTGGGCGTGCTGGCTCACACCGGCACCGTACACCACATCCCCCTGCATCCCCGCGCACCCCATCACATCCCCCTGCATCCCATCACATCCGCAGGGCCGGGGCTGTGGGCAACCTCCCAGGTCCCAGCACTAAACCCACCCTGCGCCGTCGCTTGTGCCCGGTGTCACAGCGGCCACCGCACCAAACCTGATGGCTATTTTGGGCCCTGAAATCACCTACCCCAGCCTGAGCCCCCCCAAGCCCCCCAGTTTATGAGCCCATCTGCTTCTGCCCAGTGCTGGGATTGCCACATGTGCCTGGTTCCTCTCCCTAAACACATCACCTCCCGCCTGGCACCCCTCATTTCCCCCTCTGTGATATTGGTGCTGGCCCCCCTCCATCGGATTAACGTCACCTCGGCACCGGTAACGGGCAGCCAGATGTGCCATGGGCCGACAGGGGCTCTGGTACCCCCTCCCCGCACCAGTGCAGTACCACGGCAGCCCCGGGAGCCACGATGGGCACTGGGTGGGCAGGGATAAGGGGCAGCCAGGATCCCAGCACCACCCACCCTCCCAATTTGAGGTGGTCCACGGTGAGCGTGGGGTGAGGCCACACAGGTGGGCCCGGTGGCTGCTGCCACCCCCGGTGCCACCTGCCCTGCACTGGAGTCCCCTGGGACCCTCCCAGCACTGGGGGTCTCCCCTCTCCCTGGTGTGGGGAGCGGCTGAGCCCCCCACGCC
>NW_010193520.1:0-36983 GCF_000695765.1 Mesitornis unicolor | reverse complement strand
CTCCGGCGGGCCGCCGCCATCCCCTCCGCGCCTCCCCGCCAAACGCAGGCCGGGGCTTTGCAGCTGAGCATGGGTGGGTGTTTTGGGAGCCGGCGGTCTGGCCAGCGAAGAGTCCATCTCCGTGCCGGCTACGAGCACGTGTGCCAGCCTCCGCTGCTGCTGAGGTGCCGGCCTGCCGCGACCTTGGGGAGCCGGGTTACGGCCTGCCTCTGCGGGCTCCTGCAGGGAGCTGTGCTGTCTTTCGAGTTTGTCCGCTGTGGTTTGAGAATCCATCAGCAGAGGAGAACATCTGGGGCTGCGGGTGGAGGACTAAGTGGGACACTAACTAGTGCCTCTGTGTTTCCAGGTGTGAGGCTTGCCTTTGCTTTGGAAGTAACAGAACTGTTGTTGGTCTTCCTATAACTACAAGCAGCTTTTAATCTGCTAGTGTTATTACAAATAGGAAAAAAATAGGAGGGAAGGTATGTACATACATAATACTGCTGTAGTTTTGACTAAGTCTTACATCTTCTGAAAGTGGCAATGTGCTCTTATGGATCAGGAAATGAAACTTACTTGACTCTTGAAACTTCCATGTTATTATAGGCATTTCTGGTTTTCATTCTGCCAGGCTTTCAATGGGTATCAGGGTGATTTGGCATGCGCTCCCTTTGCGGGCTGGCACAAGTTGATAAGCACTGTGTGACATTTCACTGAAGGCAGGCAATTGTTGCTCTCCAGTAGTTCCCCTCATTCAGAGACTCTCTTGCTTACCTGTTCTTTTCTTTCTCTAAATGAGAAGCAAAACCATGGAGTGTTATGTGAACGCTAGCAAGATATATAGGATAATGAAGTGTAACTTGGTCTTGGAGCCTTTGTTTTGAAATAACACCTAACATACTATTCTGTCAGTAGTGAAACAGTTCAAATTTGTAACCACAATTTGGAAATAGCATGTATTAGTGCCATTTATTTCAAGAGTAGTGATTATTTTCTTTATACCCACTATATTGAATCATGCAACACATCTTGGGTAGGACACATGAAATTACTTAGTGGCAGTATTTGTTTTTTAAGTTTCAGGAATAATACATCTGTTTAGAGACAGGCTTTCTTAAAGCCTTGCTTGTATGCAAGTATCCGTACTTGTAACGTAGAAGTTGTAAAAAGGATGCGGTTCATACATTGTGTTTTCTTAAATTATTCTTTCCATGTAGCCTGCTGGAAATTTTCCCATTCATATTGCTCCAAATTATATTCTGGGAGAAAACAGGCCTCAAAAGAAACATTACAGTAGGTAGAAGAGTTCTGTTTACTGATGTATTATGCTTGAAGACAGGCTTAAAAGTCAGAGGGGCTGATTCATGTGTGCATTTGTGTAGTTTGCAAGACTTGTGGAGCTTTTCTGACAGTACCGCCAGCTAAGTGTCCAGCTGAGTGACATGGTTCTGAAACAGTGGGAGCTCTTTGACTCGGTGATTTTTACTCCCAATAAGAAAGCTCATTTTCTCTACTCGCCCAGTGAAAGTATCTTGCTGCAAACTTGAGAACTGAATTAATTTGAATGTTTTATTTGAAAGTGTCACCTTTGTATATCTGCTTTCCAACTACCTTCCTGAGAGATGAGCTGTAATTCTTATTTATAATATGCTGCTGTGGGGGGGACTTGCACTGGGGAACATGACAGCCAGACACAATTCTAGATGTTCATGTTCCTTCCCTTTCTACTCAAATCTTCTGAGAGCCACACAGAAATACCTACTGTGACTGTATAGTCATGCATACAGTTTTCTTAGCTGCTGCTTACCACGAGGAGAACCATTCTCTGTTTTGCTTTATAGGTGGGGAGCTGAGACAGGGTGGGAAATATTCCTGGCAGCTTGCCTTAGATACCTGATGGAGTCTGTGCTGCTGTAATCAATAGAAAGGTAATGCTCAGCACTGTTTGCTGGAGGTACACTTTGCTTTCATTTGAGAGATCCAGGAAGACTAGAAGCTGGAAAGCCCAATTAATCTGAATTTAGGCAGTGACATTCTTCCCTAATGTGACAAAACTGCTCAGTCGGAATATACCTACCTCTCAGTCTTAGGGACAAGCGTTTTCTCTCTAAATGGTAGAGTGGATGTGAAAGCATTCATGTGATGCTTTTGGCTGTCAGTTATTGTTGTAAATCATGGATGCTTCATTGCTCTCTTCCCTCAGGAGAGGAGTATCTCAACACCTGCCAGGAAACCAGAGGCTTCAGTACCTGATAAACAAGTGTGAAGCATGAGGATCCACCCTGCTATTCAGGCTGCTATTGACCTCACAGCAGGAGCTGCAGGTAATGCTGGAGAGAACTTAATTGCACAGAACTTCTGAGGGACAGATTTTAATAGGTTTGACAAATGTAAAAGCAGTTTTCCCTTGCTATAAAAAGCCTTCCCTTCTGTATTTTTAAGGGTATGGAGGTGAAGCAGCTGACCTCAGTCTGTGTTGTGACTGCATCACTGTCACTCCTCCCTGGTGAAACACCTGCCAGACAGTGAAGGTGTAACCCTTATTTCAGACTAATGATTTTCCAGAAGGAGGTTTAAGTTTCAGTGTTGGCTCTCATGCTCATGTGAGTTTAAGAATCAGTCACAAGTAGAGTTTTGGAGTGAACTCGGCGTATGAGTGACTGAGGTGCTGCTTTTGTCACAGGAGCCCTCTCTAATTGAAACGGGCAAGAGGCTGTCTGAAGGGTTATTGGCTAAGACAGCATCCTGCTGTGAATCTTTAAGAGCTGGGAAGCTCAGTGGTAGGACTGATGAGGATGAATTCACCGAACTAACTTCCACTTTGGTCTAGTCTGTGCTATATATAAAGTTTTGCTGGACCAGTTGTGACAGTCACAAATGAGGAAAGTGTTGCATTGTCTCGCTATTACAATACCGTGTTGGTAATGTCCATGATTGAGGGTTGAATCAATTTTTAACTCTACCAGGGAAAAGAGGTCTTTTCTGACACTTCTAAGCTGACAGCTGTTTATACAGAAAAGATGGAAAGAAAGATTTGTCTAATGTACTGTTGTAATCAGTTTAAACAATTTCATGGTTTTTTCTTTCCCATACAATAGCTGTTACAGTCAGTCCTTTTATGATGCTGTTAATGCTGTGAATGTGACAGTATTAATGGTGTTAAGTGCATTCCAGGGTAGTTATTTGAGGTCATTTGTCAGCATTAACCTTAGTGCAGTGAGAAAGCAAGGGGTGACAGATAACATGAGTCCACTGTGTCACCTTCGTAAAGCATTTCGTCTGCCACCCCATTTTGCCCAGTGAGTGTCTGTTTTGTGAGCATTCCCAAAATACATTATTGACTAGACAACACCTTCTTACCCTGCAAGGGAAGGCAAGTATTTCTGGTATTATTTTTTCATTTTCTTAGAAGAAATATGTTTCTGTTAGTCTGTTCATTCTCCTTTGGTTCTGGGTCCTCAGTAAAGAAGAGCTATTACATCTGCTCGATTTCCCAAAGTAGCAACTTGATATCTATGCAGTTCTTGACGGTTTTCCTGGTGTTCCAAGGTGCTTAAATGGGAAGTGTGGTTGTTTTCCTTCCTGGTATATCAGCTCAGGAGTGCTCCTGTTAACATCCAGGGCAGTGGAGCACTCAGGCTTAGGAAGTTTTCTTTCTGAGCTGAAGCCTGGTCTTGGCTACTACAAGAGCTGGAAACCAGCATCAGCTTAGAAATCCATTGCTTGGTCACACTGTTTCATGCCCACATTCAGACTAGCAGGGCTAACACTTGAGGATTGCTTGGTTTTTGACAGTAGAGCTTAGAGGATCTAAGAAGTAATTGGGTTGTTTTCTTCCCTCAGAAAAGATGAAGGAATTCAGACCTTTTACAACATGACCTCAGTAACTATAAGTCGTTGCTCTTTTTCTTTGCTCCTTCTGTTGTAATAGGTAGTTTTACTGTTCCTCTAGTGTTTCTTTTCCATGTTCTTTCCCCATACTTGCTTTGTATTGCCTATTTTAATCGGTAGTGCCTGTTTCTGTGTTTCATGTGTCTCTGTACCCTTTAGAGGTGTATTTAATCAGACAAACAGCTAGTTCCTCCAGCGAATGCATAACCTGGTTTTGCCTTTCTTTCCTGATACAGTCTTGAGTAGCTGATAAGTAATGACATATTTGGACAGGCAAATTCTGAACAAGAATAAGTAAGTCATTTAGCTACCTGTGGGTCATAGTCCTTTGGCTAGGATCTGAGCAACCTCTGATCACTGATTAAGTAGGACCCTTTTCCCCACCATTCCCATATTATTATTAGGACCACACTTGTCTAAATGTTCAAGCAGGGCTGACCTTTCTCATTTTTTCTGGTTTGTTTTTGTTGGTTTTTTGACTCTTTACTGCTGGCTGGAGGAATTCTTTTTTCCTCTAATATTTTAGATATTAACTGAAACTCTTGGTCTTTACCTTGGAGCTTACAAAGTTCATTGCTGTAGTTTACTGGGCTTCTTGTGCCACCTCCAATGACAGTGTAAGGAAAGCCCTTTCTCCTTTTGGAACAGCTGTTCACAACCAACTCCCAGTTTTTCAGCTTTGCGTTGCCAAGACCATTCCTGTTTTGTTGCGCTTCTTCCAACAGCCATTATTTTACCACATGTGGATGTTTTAGGTCTGCCTTTACACAGGAACATTTGTCCTGTAGATTGACTTACCTGCAGTAGCATTGGCTGAGCCTTTCCAGCTCTGCTTTCATCTGAGGCTTACACAGATGTTACTGGTCTGAGCCAGCTACTTCTCTCCTTGGTTATCCCTCCCAGAACAAGAAGCTTTTCACGCTTCCTTGCATGATTTGCTCTGAAGCTTTTAATGATCCATCTGGTAGAGAATTAAGTTTTATGGGGGCTAGGATCTTGAGTTCCTCTTAAAGACCTCTTTGCAGAGGAGCAACAACAGCGTAACACATGTGTTTGCAAGGAGTAAAATCAATTTAAAATCACCGTGGGTAAACAAATGCTTACTTTTCTACTCCCCACATAGAAGAAAAATAACTAATCTTATTTGGATTTACACATTTTTTTCTGTTTCAGTTTCTATATGTTATCTGTGTTTGCAGATAATGATTTCTGCCTCATAGCTGAAAAAACATCTCGTTAACTTGCCTTTTTTAAAATATATGCATGTCAACTATGCCTTGGTTAAAGATCAACTTCTATTTTAGGATGGTTCTTCTCTCTTGCTAAAAAAGCAAAACCATAAAGTCTATATAAGGCACACTTATCATATGCTTCCTGTGAGGTATTGGGTGCTAATAGATTGCTGTCAGCGTACACTGGTATTTCTTACTCAAAAAAGTGTAAGGTTAGCTCTTTCTGCAGACTGCTGAATTGAGTTAGGCCTTGTGGAAGGACACTGCACTGTGGGCAGAGTGGTTATTGATGACATTGATGGAAATACCTCACAGGTTTTTAGGGTGTTGACCTTGCAGTTCAGTTTGGAAAAGATAACACGTAGAGAAACTTTGCCCTTTTGCCCTCTTTCAGTTTATACTAGACACTTTCTTCCATTGTGTGGGAATAAGTATACATAAGAGTAGTCTGGAGTTTTGAAGTAAAGGGCTTGAATCTTTGGTTGTCAGTTTATAATGTATCATCAGTTTTAACACTGTCTCAGTAGTTTTCCTCTTGTCCTGGAGGAATCTTCGTCTCACTTGATTACAAATCTGTCATTTTTTTTTTTGTTATTATTAGAACGTAAAATCAGATGGCTTCTGAAGCACTGCATTAATGAGCAAGGCAATATGTTACTAAACACAAGTGACTTGATTGCAGAACAGGACCTCTAATTCAGTACCCATTTGTGTAAGTGAACTAATACATTTAGATGCTTTCAGTAAGGTAAAGAAATGTTTAATGAGAATCAAGTGTTTTCCTCAGGTAACTAAATTCACCACTGACATTTGTTGCCATTGTGCTAAAATCAGTGCGGTTGTCTTTTCCTGAGGAGAATTCATTCATCTTTGCTTTCTGCGTGATTTTCCAAAAAGTGCTGTTGTGTGTAGGCATTTCAGTGGTGCTGACCTTCAGCTGCCCTCTTGCACTCCACTGCTCGCGTAGGTGGGACAGCATGTGTGGTGACGGGCCAGCCTTTTGACACTGCCAAGGTGAAGATGCAGACGTTCCCCGACATGTACAGAGGAATCGTTGACTGCTTTGTGAAAACCTATAAGCAAGTGGGGTTTCGAGGCTTCTACAAGGGAACCACACCAGCGCTTGTAGCCAACATCGCAGAGAACTCCGTTCTGTTCATGTGCTATGGATTTTGCCAACAAATTGTGAGAAGAATTGTTGGAGTAGACAGAAAAACAAAGCTCAGGTTAGTAATAGAAGTCTGTTTCGTATTTTAAAATACAAATTTGTGCAGCTGCTACTTGCAATTACTGTATTGTCAGGATGCAACTGATGTCTTAGGCCCTCCCCTGCCAGTATGCAGTGTAGTAAATTTTGGAGTATAGACCTTTGTGTTAGGATATGGTGTCTAACTACAACAGAGCCATCTACTTGTTACTGCAGCTGGCTGGTTTAGATAATCACAGCTTAACTGGAATATTCAAGACCTGTAACACTTTACCAAAGGGACTGAATGTTGCAGCACCTGAAAGTTGGTGTTTCCTTGATCTCTAGGTTGTTCTGATTTTGCAGGGGAGGTAGTGGCTCTCACAGGGAGGCACACTAAGGGGAAAGGACACTTTTTTCTAGTATTGCCTGGCTTTTAAAAACTTAAATGATTTTAAAAGCTTGAATGTAATGGTGATTAGACCAAAGGTCTAACTTTACACGGTGTGTTGTCTACAGCAGTGGCAGTAGGGGGTTGCCTAAAGAATGAGAAAGAAAAAAGCATTTAATTCTTACTCTGACCCCTCTGCTGGGCTGTGTTCTTAGTTCAGTTTGTTGAGCCTCGTGTGATCCAGTCAGTGACCTTGGATCTCTTTTGAAGCACTTGTCCAGTCTCCCCTTGAGTTCTTGTAGAGTCCTTGTATCTACAACACACTTTGGCAGGGAGTTCTGCAGGTGATAACTGTTAATGCTGTACCTGGAAGAGGCAGTTGGTCCTTAGCCACTGTCTCTAAGCCACTTGGGATTTTTAGATCTCTATCCATTGATTCATGCCCCTCTTCCCTACTTGAGTCTGTTCCTAGAAGGAAGGATCCCTGCCCTTGTAGTCAGTGAGCACTCCGAAGCGAGAACAGGTAAAGGAACAGCTGCCTTTCTCAGAAACTGTTTTTTAGCTCGTGAGTCCAGAGCTGTGCAGAGTATTCAGGGGGTGAACAAGTTGTGGATTTATGCACTGGCATAATATTCATAGTCTCTTTCAAGCTACGGTGGTTTTTCTCTAGCTGCATCTCTTTAGAGCTGTCAGTGGTGCAGCAGTCTGTGTGCCTTACTGTGAGGCATTTCTCAAGGTATGACTTCTGTGCTGCTCTGAGACCATGTGGTGCTCCACAATGTGTTAAAAAAAAAAAAAAAAAAAAACCCAACCCAACCTTTTAATACTGTCCTAACCCCATGCATTCAAAGAGTAATGCAAGGTTAACCTCATTCTGCTATTTATTAATAGATTTGTTTTGCCTCTCACATCTGTCTCCAAATGGAGGTAGCTGGGAAGGCCATGATTCTGCATTTGAGATCTCTGCCATGACATGGGTACCTCAGTGCAAGACAAGTATCTAAAAGTGGCATTATGTGAGGTGTTCTCCTGTCACATGTTAAGATGTGCTGTATCTTAAGACTGAGGCCTGCTCTGAGGGAGTATGAATAAACAGGTTATATTAATTGCTCTCTATTTGTATTGTTTCACTGTCTTCTGGCAGCTGAGACCTCAGCTGAGACAGGCTTGTTTCCACCTTTTCTTACTGCTTGCTTTGATCAGAGGGTTCTGCTTGCTCAGTTTACAGATGCCTTCTTTTCCTGCCCATTAAAATGTGGGAGGTAGGCCAATCAACAGCACGCTTCACTTCTTAACCATCTTTGTGATGCTCCTGGGAGGTAGACTACAGACTTGCAGAGGCCCTAGGATAAGCTTTTGAAGAGACTTTCAGGGTGTGTGTAGGGGAGGCTGCACAGGAAACTTTCAAACAGTATGCATAGGGGTACTACTCCACATCTTTGGAGTAGGATACACAATGAGGAGTGTAGCAGTATATGTAGCAGTAGCAAGCACCTCAGACATCTGACCCTTCTTTCTTTGGTCAAGTACTGGATCTTTTCAGATCCAGGATTTAACTGGCCATTTTTCTTACTGCTTTCTAAGCAATTGCTTGTCACTTTCATTATTTTAAAAGTGTTTGAGATTTCTCAAAACCAGCTAAAATAGTTTGGTTTTGCTTTAAGTTACCTTTTCAGTAATACCTTTAAATGGCTTGGAAATAAACTTGTCAAGCCTGCTTATGTTTAGGGATACCCTGGTCGGTGTGTTGAAGCCTTGCAAAACAGTTATGAGGACGGTTAGAAAATAACACATTTTCCAGTTAAAGGAATACATGCCACTGAAGCATGAGTTAAAAAGAAAACAAATGAAGAGATAAATGCTAAATTTCATTTATCTTTTAACATCCATTTAATCCAACCAAACTCGTCACTCATCATTCATTCCATGCTAAAGTCTAAACTGAGACAACCAAATGGGAACAGAAGTGCTAAATTCCATTTGTCTTTAAATGCCCATTTAGTCCAACCAAACTGATTTTATTCTGTGCCAAAGTCTAAACTGAGAGAACTGTAATCCTTGTTCACCTCAGTTTGACTTTCTCAGTACGTGACTAGTCATCTTCCACAGGTTATTTTCTTTGAAAAACAAGATAAATGCCTTTTATAGAAGCAGCAACAGTGTAAGTAGAGGATTCTTGCTCCTCTGCTGTGTGATCAAAACTCTCCCACCCAGAAAAAATACTGAATTAGGCATTTTGAGTTGAGAGGGAACTTGAACAGTATTCAAGGCTTATTACTTCTGCAGTGAGGTTCACTGTATTAAAGATCAAAGCCTAAACAGTGGGTCTAGTTGAATCGTATGTAGAATTAAACATCAACAGGCAAAACTAGAAAAGACCTGAATTATGACTAAAACTAGTCCTTTATATGTGTCAGAATTCTTTTCAAGTCTGATAGCATCTGTTTTTCTCTCCCCTGAAGGAGAAAGGATCCTGTGTACTTTTCAGTGCATAGCTTTAAGGCACCTCTTCCATATTTTTGTATCTAGTGTGTAACCTTACTGCCTTGCTCTTACTCATAGCTTAATGACTGCAGGGCTCAGCTACATGCTGTATTTCTGACTCTTGCCTTGCTCTGTCTTGAGCTTTATTGGGTTGCACCTCAGATCTCTGTTAAGATTTGTGTGCAATCCGTGTTGCCATTTATTTACTGCATCTCATTCATTTGCTGCTCTGCAGCCAGTTACTGATTTCTTCAGTTCCTGTCACTGCTGTATCTGAATGTGTCACAACTTTGGTTCTGTGAGGTGAAAAGTTGTAGCTTTGGATCTCTGATACTATAGGTGTATAAATCTGCAGGGCACAGGGCCAACATCTCCCATGCATGAAAAGAATTTCTGTGCAGCAGTGAGGTCAGTCTCCGCTGTGCTGACTCCTCAGACTCCGAAATGAGAAAAGCTCCACTTGTTCTGTGCTCCACACCAGTGTCTGTAGGACTCTTTTAAAGTGTATTGTGAAACCACATGATCCTGGAGTTGCAGCCTTTTGAGTCCTGGCAGTTTAGCAGCCCAGACTTTGCAATATGTGTAATACCACTGCAAAATAAGTCCCAGTTCTAGAATGCTGTGAGTCAGTGCAGATGACAGTGCTGTCCTGCTCAGCGGTAGGGTATGTTTGTCTGCACTATCTCAGATTCACACAGTTGTGTTCATGGCAGCACATCCACAGAAAGACTACAGTGGTCCATTGTGCCTTGGTTTCAGATTTCTGTTGTCTTCCACTGAAAACCTGTATTAAATGTGGTAAGGTGAAATTGAGAACACTGAGATCTGTAGGTGGTTATTGTTCCTAATCTCTCTGAGGAAGTAACTAGTACCCAAACATTGCTCAGTAAAACAAGTCTACAGAAATCTTTATAAAAGCCAAGAGGAGGAAGATTTGATAGCATTTATTCTACTGCAATCGCTGAAGTATAGCAAGAAGGGTAAAGATAGCAATATATTTTCTTAGGTGTCAAAAGGATGTATTTGAATATATTTGTATATGAAGATGGGATGAGCTAGGCTTTTCATCTCCCTAGTTCAAGTAATTGCCCTTTTCCTTTGAGACTCTTCCCCAAGACTATCAATCAGTTTTTGTTGATGATATTTAGAGTACAGGTTCAAAAAGCCGATTGTTTAGCTGTGCAGTGGCTCTGCTGCACTGCAGGTCAGTGCCCAAATACCTTCTGCAGTTTCTCTCTTGCAGTGATCTGCAGAATGCTGCTGCAGGCTCCTTCGCCTCTGCCTTTGCCACCCTTGTCCTCTGTCCCACGGAGCTGGTGAAGTGCCGGCTGCAGGCCATGCATGAAATGCAGTTGTCAGGAAAGGTAATCCAGGGACACAAGTAAGTATACACCCTGCACAGTATCCCTGAAACCCTTTTATGTGGAATTATTATTTTAAAGTCTGTATTGGCTCAGTGTCACATTTGTAGTGTATTGTTAACTGGAGACAGGTCGCCGCCTAGAGATCTTTCAGGCACCAGTGAAGCTGGGTGCTAGTGAAGGGCTCCTGGCAGAGTCTTGTTGTAAATCTTACATCAGTCCTGTTGTCTACACAATAGATCTAACCCTTAATTGCAGCTGAGTTGCTTGTTATTTTATAACCTTCTTTATTATCTGGCTATTAAGCATCACTAACTGGATCAACCTCTCTATCAGGACAGTTTGGTCAGTAGTGAAGGGTGTCATTCAAAAGGATGGTCCCCTTGGATTTTACCGTGGCCTGTCAAGCACTTTGCTGCGGGAAGTCCCAGGCTATTTCTTCTTCTTTGGAGGATATGAGCTGAGCCGGACATTCTTTGCCTCTGGGAGACCAAAAGATGAATTAGGTATGGTGCCCCTTTTCCCAGGTGATTTCTACCATGCTGTCATGGGAGACATAAGGGAGGGAGATATGTTAGTAATGCACAGCAGTTGTGAAATACACATAAAACAAAGGAAACTGGACATACAGAATATGGAGGTCTGCATTCTGTTATATAGTAATGAATTACTGAAGTGACCACTTTCCAAGTGGAAGCAGGATGTAGGCAAAATCTTTATTATGGTATCTCTTCATTTTTGAGATGGAGATCTAATACAGTGAGCTAACAGTAATATTACAAAATTACTTAAATATCAGCAGTTCTGAACTGTTTCATTTTAGTGACTGTTTAGAGTGATCTTGACATATTTAGCTGTATTTTGCTGAACTGTATGTTCAAGTGTATGCTGACCATTTGTTGTCAGTACAATGATAATAAGAGAACACTAAGATTGAAAACTAGACATGAAAAAATGGGGAGATGCCAGAATAAAGATGGCTTGTCTCCTGCTGAAAGTCTGCACAATCATGCTTTGTCTTGCTGGGAGTTAAAGATTTCAGCTGCATGTATTCTGGTCCTTGTTGCAGAATGTTTATAAGAATCTGATCTGAAACACAAAATGAGGTTGCATCATGAAAAATTACTGATTACAATGTAACTTTGCTGTACCAAATAAATATCTGTGGGTGATTAGTAACACTATGTGGTGTTACTCTAAACCACGTCACAGTTAGCACTGGGCAGTAAGTACAAGTGTGAAAGGAATGGAGTTAATTTAGTTAATACAGTCAAAACAGAATTGAGTTATGCTTTCTTAGCATAGCCTGTAATCTAGGAGGCGCTCCTTATAACCTTTGAGCTTCTGGTTAGACTTGCAATGTAGCAGTGGCTTAAAATTAACTTAAAGATTTGTGGGAGAGCAGCAACTGTTCTCTTTGACTTCTGTAGATGCAGTAATGTGATATTTGTGTTGGTATTTTGTGGTGTGTATAAAAGCTTATTTCTTAACTTTAGGTCCCATTCCTTTGCTACTAAGTGGAGGTTTTGGAGGTAGCTGCCTGTGGATTGCTGTGTATCCTGTGGACTGTGTCAAATCTAGAATCCAAGTTCTTTCAATGGCTGGAAAACAAACAGGTTTTATGGGAACATTTGTAACTGTGGTGAGAACTGAAGGTGAGCATGTGGCTTATCAGCTGTATCTGCAGGGCTGCAGATTGAAATCTGTACCCTCAGATATCAAAAATGGCTTAAGAAATCAAGCCCACTGATAGTCTGTTAGGGACAGACAACTGTTTCTAACAAACAAATATTTATGCTTTATGTAGGCCAGAAAGCTTGGAATCTGGAAACAGACCTTCTGCATCTGCCATGCCTCTTGGTTCAAGAGACAACTCACTTACTTAAAGCTAACAAAAGCTCAGTATGCATTAAAAGCAGATAAAGGAATGAGCTCCATTACCCATGGCCAAACCTGTACATGAAAAATTAAAGGAACCTGTTAAGTTCAGTACAGGGTTTTTCTTCATCTCTAGAAGTTAATACAGGGCTGACTGAGAGCTGCTTGATAAATTAGTCCTATCACATAGCTTGGCAACTTTGGGCATCTGGTATCTATCTCAGTGCCTCATCTCTGGAAAAGGCCTGCACCAGGCCCTTCAGAAGTTGGTGTAAGAATGTACACAGCAGTGGATATGAATCCTGGCCCTGCTACTAGGAAAATACTCAGAGCTCCAACATAGTCCTGCTGTTCTTTCTGTCTCCTTGCCAGCTGTGGTACAGCTGCTATGAACTATATCCTCAGGTGACCAAGGTAGCCACCTTGATGCCTCTGTCATACCCAAAATAAGCTTCTAATATAAGCACTTAAATGGCTCAACTCAAGATACTCCTGTATCAATATCCAGTAATTCTGGGGTTAGCTGCTATACCAGTGAGTTCAGCTCTGTGTGTGTGTGTGTGTGTGCTTCTCTAAGCAGAAGTGTTACTTCAGCATCCTCAGAAGGTAAAAGCACAGTGGTCAATGCAGGTAGGCATTTTAATAAAATTTAACACAATAAATGCTCTGGTTTCATTTCTAGGTGTACTTGCCTTGTATTCTGGATTAAAGCCAACGATGATCCGAGCATTCCTGGCCAATGGGGCACTGTTCCTTGCCTATGAGTACAGCCGGAAACTTATGATGAAACAAATAGAATCTTACTGATACCTTCTAGCAGATGGAAAACAAAAGGTTCTATAAGGATCATTTGAACAAACGATCAAAAACCTGTAGATCACATAATGGTCTGAGCAGGGCCAAATCAGTGACCTAATTTTAGGAACTCAATTTAAGATTTTTAATCTTTTAAATTCAGATGATTTTATGGAGATGTATACATGCTCTTTGAATTGGACCAGCAGACCTATCTCCCATCTTGCAGATTCTGCACTAGGCACACTGCATGTCATAAATGTATTTTCTTGACCTGTAATGGTGCTAAAAAGAGTTTAGATTAAACCTAACAGGTCAATGTAAGATGCAGCAGGCTCTGATTTAAGGTAAAGCACTGTTTTAAAATCTGTGCTGTGGTGGCAAACTCTCACTTGTTGCTGGCAAGCATCTGATTAAAAGAAGTCTTGTCTAATCTTGCTGGTTATGACTGACACACATCCCTCAGCTAGACCCTGTCCTTTTCTAGCTCCCTTCTGTGCCTTTCCAAGGTCATGGCAGTTGTGGTGACTTGTGTACTGTCCCCATGAATGGGTTATAAAGGTAAGAAGTGTTTACTCCTTACCTTATGTGACTTAAAGTGGAGATATGCCTGCATTTGAGATAATATATAGTTACTGGGTTTAAGGAATCCATGCAGCATTTGTAACATGTAGATAACATTTTATTATTTTCTAAATCCTTCCAAGAAGCACTGGAGTACACAAAGCACCACTGAATTAAACACTAAGGGAGACTGCTGGAAATAGCTGCTGGCTCAGAGCACAGAATTGTAACTTTGTGCAAGCTCCTGCTTGGGTCACCTTGACACAAGTGAGTCAGTGTACTTGAAGGACAGGAAGCTGAAGAGGAACAGAAGGGCAGAACTGAGTTCTTAAAAGACAGCTGACACCATGGTGTCTGTGGTATAGCATGCTCTTACTTTGGCTGGAATCCTGCCACTTGCTGTGTCTCCTCAGCTGAGTGGAAAAAGCTCATATGACTGGATAGTTCATATCACCTTCAGGCCTGCTTGGTCATGTTACTTGATTAGACATGCCATTACTCAGTATTATCCAAAACAATGCAATAACTTTTATTTCTAGATGCTACTTCTATTCTTGAAGTAGGATGTTTTTTATAGAAGCAGCTACTGCCTATCCTGGGAGAAGGCAAAGCAGGTCTCAGAGCAACACAATTCATGACTCAGGCCTGGAGCTGTGCAGAAGGGATGTTACCAGCATGCTGTAAGTGATAACCCACCCTTGTGGAGGGCACAGACAGGCTGCCCTCTGGGGTCAGCAGAGGTCTTTTACCCACCAAGATCAGAGCTACATTGCAATTGGCAACTTGTCACAGCAACCACAACTGGTGAGTGACTGACAACAGTCACAGCTGGAACAGCTCAGTTCTGTGTATTACAGCTTCTATTTCAGATCCCAGAAGCAAAAGATGAAAACATCTGAATACCTGCTGCCTCTTGCACTGTAGGCAGCATGCACTGAAACTGCCTACTCCACTGCAGTGTTACAGCTTCTTTACTGAAAGGTGGCTGCTGCAGTTCCATAGTCTTGGTTCCCCCAGCCTTGACATCCAGCAGGAACTGATCATTCCCTTTCATACACCCATGAGAAAAAATAGTTACAAGCAGGGCATGGCTGAAGAATCTTCAGTGGCTGTTGCACCAACTTACCTTGGTTGACTGATACACTATGGGCAGTAATGCTGTACAGTCAGTACTTCAAAAGGAATTTATCCCAAATGTTTAAGTAATTCAGGTACAAAGGTAAAGCTTTAGCAACTGTTAAGACTTTCCCTTCTTTTCAAAGTTGTCTACCCAAGAGAAAGTATATTTGTATATGTTGCTAATAGTTGTGAAAAGGTAAGGACTGACTCCACATCAGTGGAATACTTCAATCTATTTCTTAGATTTGTCTTTGCTTTCATTTTTTAAAGCTGATGGTTGCAGTTTTTAATAAAGTTGAAGCTTCAAGAGAAGCAGGATATTTAGAACTGAACCTACAGCATGAAGCTGGTAGCTAAATAGACATGCATTTTGAGAGTTTACCTTGTGAAGTTCCTGTAAGCAGTAATTTTTCCATGCATAGCTGCTTAAGCTGTACACATGTATCAGTTGTTCAGCTCAGAACTTTATATGTTGAAACAGGAATTGAAAGAAATAAAGTTTGATTTGATTAACTGAGTGCCTGACTGTTTGTCATAACACTTACCAAGCCTGTCTAGCTGGGGAGCAGAGAGGTCAAAGGTGGTGTCACCACTCCTCCAGAACTAAAGGAAAGGGCTTTTGGCAATCAATTAATGTATAACATCTTCAGAACTGAAGGGAAAGCACCAGCTATAACAAGCTGCCATGAAACAACTGCAGATTTTACATGAAAAATTGAAAATAAAGGCCATAGTTTGGTACTAGCAAAGGACCAGACCAGGAGCTAAAGTCAGTTCTGATATTAGGGCTCAACTCAAGTTCCAAGTTTCTAGATTGTTGATTACCATAATGCACACTATAAGGATAAATTTCCTGCCAGAAGAATGCCAGGAGGCCAGCAGGGATCACTTAAGTTCCACATATGTAAGGGATAAATGTCCACTATCCTGAAGCCAGATAAGGTCACCACTACAGGCACACTAGGAACTATTATTGCCATCATCAGAGCAGTGGTCCTCAGATCTGAGGAGAGGAGCAGAGTCTCCCTCATCTAGCTATTTTGTTACTCACTCCTGCCTATACAATAGTTTTTACTTAACTGCATGTTTCAGCTAGAAAGGTCTGACTCTTGCTGTTATAGCCACTGCTGCTGCTATAGGCGATTAGCTTACTTCATCAGCAGGAAGGTTCACCTTCTTTGCCCTGCAAGCAATTAGAAAGGGCATCCTAGGACAGTGATATCCTGTTGCCAGAGCTAAGCCAAAAGGAACTTAGTCATCAGCCACTTCAAGCTGCAATAGCTGCATCCTGTTCCAGCTCCCAGTAGCTCCTGTGCAGAGGCCTTGCCATTGCCCTCTAGTGATACAGCTGTGGTCACACTCCTGGGGAAGTCTTCCTTTTCTCAAACCAGAGATGCAGGGGTTACATTAACTTTGCCAGCACCCCTTAACCTTGAGTGGCAGTGACTTAAGTTTATGTGCAATAACACATGCAGCCTCTGAAGCAACACTACAGTTTGGAGGACAGCACAGCAGGAGTTGAACATAAGCCAGTTCTGCCCCTCTGCTGCTGTGCCATCTCAGCCCTTTGTGGGGAGGTACACTGGCAGAGAAGCAGCTGTGCAGTCTCCAAGCCCCACCATCAGCTCCCAGGCCAGGTGTTGCTCAAAACCCTACATAACTGGACTTCTGATAAACAGTGGTTCAATACCAAGACTTCTACTCCAGAAGTATTAGACTGCCTGTGCCAGATTACTATTTCTCCCTCCAAATTCATATTCTACTGGCCTATAGAAAACCCTGATGCTGAGGGAAGGTACATCAGGTTTTTCCAGCAGTCTCCTGCAGACTGCCAGTCTCCACTGCCATCACATTAATGCTCTTGCTTAAAGACACACAATTGTGCTAGATTAATAAAGTAGGGATTACCTGTGTGCAGAGACATTTAAGCTCCAAAGGATCCAACAGCTCATTAACATGACAGGCAGCTGACACTAAGTAACTTCTCAGACTATTATTGCTCTGCACAACAGAACTTCATTTATTTGAGAAATTGTATCTACACAGAAATACATTAAGTGCACCAAAATGTGACTACTTCACTTTATACTGAAGCAGCAAGACATTCTCCAGGAAAAGAGATTAATTTTACATGTTTCCCTTCTTTCAGCTTTCCTTTATGGTTCAGTGAAGTTCACCTCCACAGCAAATGTCTCTCTATAGACTTTCCATGTTTTAGACTTGTGAGGGTTATCCAGCTCATTTCTGGGAAGGTAAAGTCTGAAAGACAAAATCGAGTAGCACATCTTACAGACCAACACATGCCTTTTCTTTCAGCCAGCCAAGAGAACTTCAATCTTAGCCGTGAAATATTACATATAGCCCCAGATCTTGAATTCAGATAGCCAGTAGCCATGCCTGCACAGGCCTTTGGATGTGAAGTAGTCTGAGAAACATACAGTCACACCCTGATGGGTTTGTGGGTTGTGGTTTGGTGATTTTGTTTGGGTTTGTTTTTTTTTCTTTCCAGAACCTAATACAAGATTAAGAATAAAGTTAGCATTACCTTCAGCTGAAGGCTTCATGATGGGATACGAGTGGCAGAAATTTAATAACTGACCTTCATAATGGCAAGGATTTGATTCAGTACTCAGGTCAAGCTCATCAGGCATGTTCTCCACTTTTAATGCTTACCAAATTCATGTCTAGTTATCACTTCATATTACTTGTACATCAGCTGTGGCTGAATTAGAGATACAAAGATATGAGCACTGCCTTAGCTGTTCCACTTATCAGACCTAGTCCTAGGTCTACCAGAATTCTCTGGGCAGGAAGGGAGACAGTCTCTACTAAATTGTGTTAAAAAGAAGGTCTGGTGGGGCATTTTCCTTAGCCCTGGAGGAAACAAAGCACTTGGGTGAAGCTTTTGAGATGGTACTCTGCAGGGCTGTCAGACAGCAGGCATACGTTTCTTCTGGCACTGGTTTGGTTCTAACTAGATGTCTGCACCTAGACTGCAAGGTGCATTGCTGGCTCAGCATAGTAAGCTTACAGCTCTTACAGACTCATGGCTACCTCTCCTCATGCTCTGATGGGATCAATTAAATGAAAGTTGTTTCCTTCCTATCCCAGTCACAAAGAACACTGCAATTATAGCTCACATGCCAAGTTCACTTTTCCTCTGTCTAAATCTGTTGAGTTTCATATACAGAAGAGAAGGATCTCCTGTCTCTATTTCTATATCACTCCTCTAGCAAGTCAGACAAGTCCAGCTTTCACTGGCTAGAGCTCCTCCAGGAGTTCTAGTCTCAACTAGAAAAGACAACAGTAATTTCTAGCTTTAACAAAAGCATGAGAAGCAGTAAAAGAGCCTTTTTTTGGAATCCCAAGCATCAGCATCTGTAACTGTGGTCTTCACGTTCACCTGCTGAAGTACTGAATGAGTTCCAGCCTCTCAGGCAGCCATGCTATAGAGGATGGCAGAGTTGCCTTTGGTTTGAATGGTTAACGTTACCTTTTTGAATTTAAGTTCATTAACAATAGAGTGCTGAGGAAAGAGTCCAGTGGATTAAGTCAATTAAGATAAAGAGCTCACATACATTTAAAACATTTCACACAGTGCAAGCAAGTGTGCAACAACTGCTTGCTCACAAGTTGGAGAGACCAGTACCCACACAACAGCTATCTTCGCTTTCAGCACTATGTTTAAGAATTTTAACCTTAGACACCAGAAGTTAGGCTCTGAAAGCAGGCACTGTGAGCACTTACCTGTTATTTTCAATAAAGAAAGTGTTAAACCAGAAGAAGAAAGGGCAGTCATCATAGCCTTTTAAGAGATCCTAAAAGGAAACACCTTGTTTAAGAACTTCATTAGACAACAGAACTTATTTTTTGCAGAGCAAGAGTACTCACCTGTCCCCAGTAGTTTGGTTTACAAAGTTAGAGTACCAGAATCAATACACTTGAAGAACCAAATATCACACCCAGATCACTATTTTCACTCAGGTTATTTCAAGATTAGGTCACTTCATTGTATTAAGTTTGAGTAAGAGACCCACATTAGAAGCAGCAGGTACTCAAGATGTTTCGGTTGTACAGTATGAACAGCCAGACACCTCCCCTGCCTGCATAGACTGATGTAGCAACACTTGCTGCATCACTCACTACACAGAGGCGGAATAACACCTGCTACAGTGGGGCCACCCCACACAGTAGGAGCCACTGGGAGGAACAGACTCCACCCCACACAGCACAGCCAGGTGCAGCGTGCACTGCAGCCTCTTCTCATACTCAAGTGAAGGTCTTCCCACTGTTATACTTACAGACTGCGATTCAAATCTGACTTTCACATCACCACTTATAACAGGGCTGTCTTCCACAGCAATGACTACAGAGTCACTCTCAGAATCAAAGAAGAGCTAGATGACAGAATAAAGCATTGGTTTTGTTACTGCAGAGACAAGGGACCAATTAATAACAACACCTAGCTACTCATTCATGGTATACAAATACAATAGCAGTGCTAGAATAATAGCCAACAGTTTAACTCGCTCTGACCCAAGCTGCTGATTGCATTTAAGTGACTTCTAGGGAAATCTTTCAGTATCTTACCAGTACTTTTCCTATGATTTAGCAAAGCTTAGCTTTTTAATTCTCTCAGAACTTACACCATTCATTTGTTTAGATAGTTTTATGTCCAGTATTCAGCTTTTACAGGAAGACACTTTTGACTTAAGTACTTTCAGCTCCTGTTTCTCAACTGACAATTTCATAGTACTCACCTTGCAGTTTCCTTGACTGGCACATACACATTCTAGTACAACTTGTTTCTTCACTATTACCTGCACCTTCATATCAGTTCCATTGCCTTTCCCAACTCCTAAGAAGAAAGAGTTGTATTATACAATATATATTAGCTGGAAATGTAAGTGGTCATTAAAACCAAGTGCAAACCTACTCAAAAGTGCCTTCTCTCCAGATTGCCTTGCTATAGATTTTTAGAAAACTCACATCCTAAAAGGTAGCTCAAGATTCAGTGGCTGAAAGCTGTATTTTCAAGTAGCAGTGAATTCTACTAAAGGATCAGGAAATGGCTAATTTAGAGTCTAGTTCTACTGACTGACCAAGAACAGCAGTTTGAAGTCCCCTAGAACAAGTACTGCTGAACTTCCAGCCTTTTATCAAGATTATCATTACATATGTACAGAATCAGGTATGTGTATCAAGCTGAGAAACCAGATCAGCTAGTATGTAAGCCACCATTTTGTCCATACACCCAGAAAGTGACAGAATACACAGGGTAACTGCACTCCAAAATGCTCTTCATTCTATTGTAAATGTGACATCTGAATTCTCAAATACCAGTAAATCTACATTCTTATGTGTTAGAGACAGTAAAGAGATCAGCTGCCTGTACTAGGAAAATATTACCAGATAGAGAAATGCCCAAATTCAAGAGTTCTTACCATGTATAGAATGGATTTTGAAGTTTTTTATTTTGAGTTGTCTCTCTGGTGGGAGTTTCGAGTCATACTTGTTTTTCAGTATCTCATAATACCCAACATACCTACTCTGTAAAGCAAAAAACCCAGACACATTATGTAGTTTCTGTACCCCACACAGAGTGATTCTAGGCAGAAGTAGGATTAAACACATCTATGTTCTTAGTCTCTTAAGTCCAAAGCTAAGAAAGTAGCCCTTTGTTCTTCCCCTTCTCAGTTCAAACAATCCTCTAGACAATTTCGATACCCACATTTTTAAGCACTATTTAAACTTCATGTTCTAAAAGGAATTCTGCAATTTTGAGTTCAGCAAGAAATGAGCAGCTTTGATACTGTAGCTTTTTTGAGGGGCAGAATGTTTAAGCGTACAATATTCGTTTTATGGAAGCACATTCTGAAGGACAGTTGTACTTTCATTCTATTTTATACCAGCAGCTAGAGTACCTCTGTCACCAGCTTTTTCTCATGCCTCTGAATCTCACACTACAGTGAAACAAGATGAGTCAAGTCTTAAACTGGCTGAAGCAATAACTTGTTCGGTATCTCCTTGTGAACTCAGTTTCTAGAGGATACATTCCTCCAACCAGCCACATCAGTGCCATCCCCCTTCCCAGCACAGACTGCAGGCTTCAGTGCATTCTTGATAAATAGCCCAGTTGTCTTGCTTTAGTGAGGATGGGCAAACACTGCAACAAGTTGCACAGAGGTGGTGGAGTGCAGCAGGATGCTCTACCTCAGTGGTCAGGAAAAAAAGACTCACCACACTGAGTGCTTTCTGGTGAAAGAAAACTACCAGATATCCTAGGTTACACTGTGCCTTTGAATATACTCTGGACCAGTCAGACCCAGAAAAAAACAGAATACTGATAAAAAGGAAACAGTGTTCTTATGAGATAAAAATATTTTGCTAAGCTAGAAGGATCATTGAGCAAGGCTTTGCAAATGACTGACAGTCAGTCACTTTATTTTATAAAAGCCCTGTCCCATTCCTGATCAGGCAGGACTCTTACACACTTTTCCCCATGAGATGTTTGATTATTCAACCCTCAAGTGGGTACTTCCCTCAGTTATTCCTCAGAGGCTGAGTGAAAGGAAGTTACCCACAGTCATCAGGTAGGGTAAGTAACATCAGTCCCTATTCAATAACTGAACTATCTTTAAAACATTGCTTCAGTTATTAATTGGCATTTACTAGGTCTAGAATAATAAGCAGTTGCCATAGCACTTCTATTGTGTAGTAGATATTTTGATTTATGCCCTTTAGCCCAATCACATTATTACAATTTATAATAAAGTTTTGCTTCGTTTCTACATACAGTCTAGTTTGCCATCCTGTAACCTGCATGGGACAGTGAAGCCTATCTGTGGAAATATCCTAGACTTGACTGGACAGGGCTATGGGCAACCTGCTCTAGCTTACCCTGCTTGAACTAGGTTGGACTGAAAGCTCTCCTAGTCTCACCAATTCTGTCATCTTTGACTCCGTAATTCAGGTTTTATACTACACAGAGAGACAAAAAATGTGCTTAGACAAAGGAGATGGGGGGGAAGATGCAGTGCAGTCTTACAAGTAGATAGTCTTCTTACTCTTCAGAAAAGATTACAGAAAGTTCAGGAGTTCAGCATGTAGTAGAAGCCTACATCTCTGAAACAAGGCAGGGAAGTGGAGTAGCATAAGTGCTCACAAGGCTAATGTTTGGCTACTGTTACTGGACCTGCTCAAGCTTACCTGGGATGGAGTTTCAACTCCTTGAAACTTGGTACTTGTGCTTTTATCAGTTCTTCTCTCTGCAAAGTAGTTCAAACTTTCCTACATAGGAAGATAATTTCAAGAGTTAAGATATTCATCTCACCACCATTCCCCTTCCTGAGAAATGGATAGTAAACCAGAATTAGACTACTCAACTCCAGTAAGGGAAGGTAAGGGAAAATACACAGTAGTTGTTTTGGTACTTTCTAAAGGAGTCTTTACTAGACTAAGAAAGCACTAATTAGGAAGTCAGATGTATTAAGTCTGTCATCCATGAAAGAACACTAATAAAGCTCATTGAAGGAAGAAAGCAATATGCTTTTTAAGAAATTGCTTTTGAACAATCTACATTTCTGAAGTGGTCTGAGGCAGACCAAGCTGAACATTAGTTCAGATCTTCACTAGCCAAACTCGGAGAAAAACAAGTGATTAAATGGATACACTCTGCTCAGGCTATCTTGAGTGACCTGGGCCTTTTGCAACCCAGGTTTCCAGGTCACTATACCAGACCTGGGATACTAAAGCAGCACACACATCTAAGACATGTTGATCTTTCTCCCTTTCCCCAGAAGGGCTTCTTGCTCCAATACTGGCAGTCAAGACAATTCTTGATGCCTCACACTACTTGGAAGGAGATTAGGGAAAAAATTGCTCAAGACCGCTTAAAAACAATGCTGCCATCTTTAATAAAGCATGCTCAGAAGCCACCCACAGTTTAAGAAAGTTGTTGCTCAAGATCCTAGGTCTATTATCCCTCCCAAAAAAAAGTGCTTCAAAGTCATTACCCTGTTAAATTCTACTCTCCCAGTTCTTCCCAATCAAGAACAGTCTTGATCAGAAAGGAATTTACAAAGTAGCAAGACATGCAACAGCTTCTTTGTTAAACAGATTATTCATAGTATCCTTCTTCCAGTACAGAGTTTTTGCAGAGTATTAGTGTGTTTCACTAATTAAGTGGGTTCTAAAAGGGGTATTTTGAAAACTAAAAGAAAAAATAAACACCAGGTATTACCTTTGCACTTTCAAACTGGTAACTGTCTATGAGCCAGATACAGATCATTGTTCCAGTCCTGCCTATATTAGAAGTAAGAGACAGATTGAACTACAGGAGTTCAAAGGTATTTAGGATTATTTTTGCAAATACAACATTCTCCTCCATTTAAAAAAGTTATAAACAGGAGATAAGTGACACTAGAGTAGTCAAGTGCCTGGATTTCTGGGAAGAACAAGCTAAAAATATGATACCACAGTTTATTAACTTGTTCCTTGAAAGCAGCCCCTGCATTTCTCTGTAGTAGACCGAGAAGCACTCAGGAAGCTGGCCAGCATCTGCCTACTCTATTTAGAAGGGGGTAGAGTCAAATACACTACTAGATTAGGTTATAGACTGGCACTTCCCAATGCTCTAAGACTCGAGTTGCTTCTCTGCCCCACCTTTTTTCCCCCAAAAACCCTACTAAGAAGGCCTTAAGATCTCCAGCACAAAGACTCCAATATAGTCTCAATTTCTAGTTTAAAAAATCTTAGAGATCAAGTTACCCCTCCTTACACTTGTTCTTCAAGCTGGTTTTGGCTTTCAGGTAGTTACAATGTTCAGTTTTGCAAAACCTTTTAAGCTATGGTTCCAAATGGCAGAAAGAGCCTTTTTATGTTAAGTAACCACCTGGTTTAAACCAAGTATTTACAGTAGTAACACCAGGCAGCTAGATGTGGCATGTTTGCAGGGTAATTCAGCTTATTCACACAGCTATCTGTGCACTTCAACAGCTCCTGCACTACCACGGGCTGCAAACAGCACCCCTACAGGTCAGCTTATCTGCAGTAGATTTGACTAACCCCTTCCCACAGGACTACATTGCACTCTAATCAGACAATACCTTGTGTATCTTGAGTTAAGATCCAGCAGTACCTACTAATTACATCCTCCCCCATCTCCCAAGAAATGAAAAAGCTTGAGGTAAATGGCAAGATATTCAGTGTGGGTGACTGGCTGCCAAAGCTGCAGCTTAAGACTTTTGATAGCATCTATTTCAGTAGCTCCCTAGACCCAGTCTCTCCTGGGAGACTGCCATCTCAGCAGTAAGGACAGCAAGAAGTTACTGCAGACCATTTTAAGAGGTCAGATGCCAGCTTAGATTAAGAACCAACTTGGGCCACCTAAAAATGGTGTTGTGTAACACTAAACACACAGCACTATACTGCTGCTAGTCAGTGTCTGCGGAATTTGTGGAGTTACACTCCAAACCCATCTCACGCTACAGCTTAAGGCCATACTTACATCAAAGAAGCCATTACAAGAATAACGTGCAATTTGTAGCATACACAGATTACACATGAGAAGTTTTACCTTTGCCTCCTTTACAGTGAATTGCAATGATGTTCTTTTCATCTTGACTCATCCATTCACGAACATTGGCAGTGAATTTTACCATGTCCCTAAATAAGAGGAAAGTTAATTGATCAAAGCAAATGCCCACAGAACTATTAAGATGTATGCATTCCTTGACAAGACTCACTGTAGTGCTGGGACATTGTGGTCATCAATAAAGATCCTTTCCACCCTGTAGTGGAAGTACTTGGGGTCATAGCCTTTTTCACCTACAAGGAAAGATCTATATTTATGCCAGGAAGCGGAACAGACTTGCAAGAAAGTGGCTTGTGACACACAACTGCTGGTCTGAGTATATACTAGTGTTTAAAGTACAGTAGTAAAAATAGACAAAGTTGAAAAACTGAGGTAATCTGGCTAAAGCCATGCTTGCTTAGCTTTAGTTTCACACCTCTCACTTTTAAGTGAAAATTAATCTCCAGGCCCAAATGTCCATTCCTTCCCATAGGGGCATCTGAAAGCTAATATTCTGATGTACTATCAGGGTAAACCACAGCAAAAACCACCTACAAAGTGGTAAGGAGCTGCTAACACCACAGTCCTCAACTGTAACCCCTCATCTATTGCTCTGCTGGCTAGAGGACAGTTATACTTTTTCAGGACTTCAGTATCAACACTTCTGTCTCATGTCTTGCCTGCTTCCAGCTCTGATGCTCAACTATGAAAGCAAAACCCACAGAATAGTTGTTCCTGAAGTATTTTCCACCTCTAAACAGAAAAGCTTTTAGCTATTAATTAACCTCATTCTTCTAAGCCTTCATTAGAAAAATCCACCAACATCATCCCAAGTTTTAGCCTAGGTTTAGTTCTTCCACTTTAGTAAGTGTTTTGTAATACTGAAGCAATTGTTCAGCATGAGCAAGGAAGTCTAAACTGCAAGGTATCCAGTATCTTCTCTACCTTCTCTATCTTCAGTACAACACATCAGATACTCAAAGTCAATAGCCACATTCAGGATAAATGGCAGTCAAACAGCTGTGTACTTTTGACAGACTTTAAATTCTTGGAGATCTGGTATTGCCAGCATCACACCTTGAAAAGATGTAGCAGTATCTCAATACAATCAGCAGCCAAACATACTTACTGCAGAGATTGTAGACTTTGTAGTGGTCTGCATGTTTGGTGTCCAGAAATCTTGCAACTTCCTAAAGCAATAACAAGTTCAGAGTAGTTAGTGCTCTACTCCTTATTTCCACTGCCTCCAACCCTCAAGTGGTGTTAGCAACTCCAGTCATGAACAACCCTTGGACAGCAGTCCTTTCCAGCTCAATAGCTCAGGTTCTTGTCTGGAATAAAAGTACAACTACCTTCCCTGCCCTACATATTTTAGTTTCCACATTACCAGGCAGCATAGCTCTAAAGAGCATTAATGCAGACCTTTTAAACATCTTTATTTAAATGAGTATACAGTTCTCATCACTCATACTATTACTAACCAAGGGCAGAACTGACTTGGTTCTCTGAAGCACTCCCAAGAAACAGGAGCATCAGAGCACCAGTGTGTGCACACTGCAAGATACATTCAACCAGGCTTAGCTAAGAGACTACAGCACAAGCAGTGCAGCACAATGAAGGCTACTATTTAGTCATTCCAGCTAGCCAAGACAGCAGGACTAGGATTGACTTGCAATCTAGTCCACAGGCAAACTACTGAAAACCTTGAAGTGAAACAGCATTCATAAATAATGAACTTGGTAGATGAGGGATCTTTACCTCTATAGGGTTCCTATAGAAAGATTGCTTCCCAGAAGATGGAAATGACATGGCAATAATGCGATCTGTGAAAGAGACAGCAATTAGAAGTAACAGGGGGAACCCTCCCCATATGTAAGAACTACATTATAAAACAGCTTATTTCTACCCTAATTAGAATAACCACCTACTGATTTACTGATTTGAGATGTTTTCTTCTCTATTTAGTACAGCTAGGGTAGGAGAATAATGCTTGCTGAAGCATCAGCTACCATTGTCAGCTTTCATAGACACACAGGCAAAAATACGGAGTTAGTCAATAGTTCCTCAGCTCTGGTTTCCTAGGCCTCAGAAGAATTTCTACCATTACATGCAGCATGTACAACCTCTCTCCCAGAAGGCTAATCCTTGAACAGTGTCAGAGTTTGGAATCTGTATTTCCAAATCCTACAAAAAAAGGAGTAAGCCCGGTTTGACGTCATACTTAAGTTTCATTGGTCTAAAACACTGCCTGTATTTCATGTCAAGCCATTATTAACTGAATAACCAGTGTTAGCAGGATGCAATGTGCCAAGTGTCATTTGCTTCTACAAACCAGTAACATAAGTGAGATCCAGATCAAAGCCATCTTTCATATAACGCCTTTTGTTTTCAGAGACCTGCCAAAAAGAGAGTGGAGTTAATCTTCCACACCAAAGATCAACAAGCATTGCCCATTACTAAGGAAAATCAGCCATCTAGATTCTGAAGTTAAATCATGAGTAGCAGAGCCTCACTTTGCTATAGCAAAGTTCACAGTATTAGCCAACAATAACATTTATTGTGTTAGCTTTCAGGTAGAAGCTCCATACAGAAATTTTGCCCCAAAGCTTGAAAGTTTACTTTAGTGAAAAGGACACTGCAGATTTATTGCCAGCTGTAGCATGAATCTGTCATTTCTATTTGAGTGTTTGGGGGCTGAAGGAAGGAAGAAGAAAGTTACAGGCAGCATAAACAAGACTGCTTATTCCTGAGCAAGGGGCGTACTCAAAGCTTCAAGTACCATTGTAGTGGCCCTGATGAAAAGAAGAGACATTTGCAATGGATTGGGCTTCAACAGCTAGGTTGTTTTGTTTTCACCTGGAATAAGCAGCAGATACATTAAAATTCCTATCATACCCTACATGAGGGAGAATAGCTTATGTACTAGAAACTAGAAATTCTCAATTGAGACACATGGTAGTGTTGCAATTGGTTTGATATGCTGGCCTTCCAGGTCACGTTGCTGCTTACTTGAGCAAAGTTAAGAATTATTAGCCATACTGAAGTTGGAGGCAATGCACCAATATCCTGTCAGGGACACTGACCAGACACACAGCTTAGGCAGCAAGATCAGTTGCAGACCAATAGGCTGTGGTCAGTCTTGCTACTCACCATTGATAGCTGCCTGGAGAAAAAGCTAGAGTTGGAAACAGTAATAGTAGCCTAGATATATTAAGAGGCCAACTTACCATTCTCCGGGTCACCATTTCAAGTTGCTTCTTCTGCGAAGCCAGGCGAAATACTCTCATTAAAATGATGATTCTCATAGCTCGGAATAAAGTAACCATTCTTGATGGGAGTCAGATTCACCACAGAAGAAAATGAACACAATCAGATTTAGATGCAAAGCTTAAAGCTATCTAAAAGCTGTTTCAGAGACAGTTTAAAGCTTGGTTTCATATACTGAACTAGAATTTCTCAGGCTGATTTTGAAGAATACTATGGTTTTATTGAGAGGTTTTGTTGTTGTTGGTTTTTTTTTGGGGGGGGCAGCAGCACAGGGGTAGTACATGTTCTGAACAGCTAACAGAACTAGAAAAACCCCTACTTGCTCAGACACCATTGCAAGCAACAAATTCCCTTAACACTACCTATGTTATTATCCACAAATTCTTGTTCCTGGAAGCTTGTTCTCAAGTATACACATAAGTAGCCACCTGAAAAATAGCTGAAAAAAGAAGCTAGACAGGCCATATACATCATGTCTTAATTAAGAAATCTAAGATCAGATCAGTATTAAACCCGACATTTAATCATTCAGAAACCTGAGCAGATTATTTGGTTTGAAGAACTTTGAACTGCTATTGAACTTTGAAGCAAGCAAGATGCTCATGTGAGTGGCTCTACCAAAACAAGTGAACAGGGCAGCTGCTTTCACATACCCTTAGGGACTAGGGTAAACTAACATTAATTCCCTAAGGAGTATGTGAGCATATACTTTTGAGGAGCACTTGCACATATTTCAGGTCCTAGCACACTTAAAGTCTAGTTATTTGCAAGGTTTCCTAATATAGTTATAGGCACAAATATTATGAAACATTATCCCAGTGAAGTCTCCTTCCCACTGATGGTAGAGCTTAAAGTACGCAAGAGAAAGCTGTCCTGGAAGAAAGTTTCAGTTTTTCCCCCCACCTCCTTCCTAGTCCAGAATTATCCTTCTGTTTTTGAGAACTGGGTTGTCTTGGAGCTAGCAGCCAAGGAGACAAACCAACACAAAAGACTCCATAGCCCCCTCTCTCCAGCCTGAGCCACAACTGTGGAAAGCAGCTCATCAAGATTAAAAAAAAACAACAAAAAGAAAACAAAACCAAAACCAAAACCAAACAAAACACAAAGCAACCAGTCTGCATTCTGCCCATTAGGAAGTTAGCCAGTTAAGCATTAGCTACCAGAACTCATTCCTCAATGTTCTTATAGCTCAGACTTCATGGTAACCAGCAACTGATCCCAGTGCACAGCCAGCTAGACCTGATTGGAAAGAGACCCTACCCCTCCATCAGGGCATGTTACCTCTACAGACTGTCACCGAAATGTCACTTGTCATGTATACAATCTTATCCACAGAAGGCACATAAAAGCTATTAAAATTCTGATTGAGATTTATCAGGTGCTTTAAGACTGCTGTTTACTTCTTGAGCAAGGGCTATGGGGAAAGAAAGGTGCTAAACCCTAGGTAGGCTACTGAGAATTAGCTGGATTGTGTGGACACTCCAGTAGTGTTGGATAAGAAGGTAATCTCATCTCAAAATTTGGCCAAGTTTGAGGTATCTTCTAGTGTCAGGTGGTAATATTTTGGTCAGAACAGGACTGAAGAGCCCCTTAACAGAAGGGGTTTTACAGAGGGCTTCAAAAATTGCATGAGTGATATGGCAGGCCCCAGCTGAGTACCTTCAGACAACATCAGTGTGAAATCCTTTTAATGTGGCCCAAATTCCTCATCAACTTCAGCAAGAAAGAATACAAGGAACTTGCACACACCAATCTGCAGCAGGACAGATCAGTGCAGGACCAGGTGTACTACTAACAGCCTAGTAAAGATAGCGGTGCAGATTACCCTGTCACAGTGCTATTTCTCTTGCCTTTAAATGGATGCTGGCATAAGATGAAAGCTGCTTTAGAAAAAAAATGCAGCCAGAGAGATGGGAAGTAATCATTAAACCCAGATTAATGTTTAAAAAGACCTAGAAGTAAACAGCCTTTTATGATTCTGAGGCTGCAAGAACTGTCAAAGGAACAGTTTACTTTCTGAAACCTGAGTTTAGCTGGCATTTGAAGAGATGAGTAGTACTTCCAGATGTTTGTCCAACTCTGGATTCTTCAAAAACCAGACTTTGAGTTGGTTTCTTCTAGAAGAATGTTTCCTACCTTATGCCTAGTAGCCAGTTAAATTGGGGAGGTGATTTTTTTTGGGGAAAAAAAAAGCTTTCAACTTCTTTCCCTGGCAAGCAAGTTTCACTAATTCAAGCCTAGTGCAGATAAACTAATCTTAGAGTAGTAGATCTGTCTCCATCAGGAATGGATTCCTCTCACAGGTTATCATCTGATACAGCTACAGAAATCAGATGGAATTAAGACTTATGCACATAAACAGCATGCTTCCCCTTCCCAGAGCATAGCTGAAAAACCCAACACACATTACCATGGAGCTTTTGGGAAAGCAAGGTGGAAGATACAACACAGTTTGGCAACTCTTTCAAGATCCAATGGATGGAGATCATCCCTCAGCTGTCTGTTCCATTTGCTACTATAACCCAACTCCTCTTTCTGACCTTCTTCAGACTCTTCTCTATCAGCATTGCCGCATACTTCTCAGCCCCAGGCCCATCAGTGCTTGAATTGGAGCATTTGATGGCCTCACTATTCACTTATAGTCACACTGATATGTTTAGATCACATCCGCCTTTGAGACAGGGACAGTCTACAGTATAACTGTAGACCAAAGATAGGTGTCTCTCTCTTTCATTAGTCTGTACCATGAAATATGATCAATCGTATTTGTGATCTATTATGCACACATTCAGCTTGGAGGTACCCAAGAAAATTCTTATAAGACTACCAAGAAAAGAGAGCTCACATTCAACAGCTGCCATACCACTCTTACCTTGGAATCTGATTTACTTCAGTGAAGCCTGACAAGGTGTATATCATGTTAATTATCAGAGTGCCCACCACTATGAATGCATCCAAAATATTCAGTTTGTACTGGAAATATTTCCTAAAGCTGAAACAAGGGAGAGTTTTAGAAAGATTGCCATATGCATAGCAAAGATTGAAACATCTTCAGGAAGAGAACCACCTATACTCAACTACTGCTAGAGCCAAGCTCTCTTGAAGTAGTTCTTAACACTAAGCACTGAAGACTCACTAAGAAAATATCTTATACCATGTCTACACACAAGTCACAGCAAAGTTGATGCACTTTCCAAGTGCTCATTTATACCAAAAGCACTTCACAGGTTATGCTATAGAAAGGTAACAGCCAATATACACAGGCAAGACAATGCGGCCATTGTTTATGACCAGAAAATTGGCTGATAGGACATTCATGTTCATAGTCCAAGCTTGAAGTATTGCTTCCTTACTAGCCTGAAGGCTTGCCACACTGACTTCACTTTTGCCCAAAGTCTTACCCTTCAACAAAGACCCTCAGGAGAACATCGATGAGAAAGAAGTATGCTATTGCCAGGGAAACACCTTCAAAAATATCTGAAAGATACTTCTTCTTCCCAAGGACAGCCAGATCCACAATAACAAATATATTGTCCACAATGATAAGTACAACTCCAAATATTCTGAAAAAAAAATACAAGTGAACCTGAGAGATAGGAATTAATTGCTGACATTGATTGACTGAAGAGTACAAGCCCAGATTTGGTTTTAGCTGTCACAGTGAGAGTATGTTCTCTTATATACAGATTGAAGCCTGCTTGTAAAAGCAGCTGAAGGATTCAAATTGCATTTGAGTGGTCTGCACAGAGTAGTACATCATCCATGTGAAATTGCACATTTACCTCAGACTCAGCTGTAGTTATGAACCCATAATTCCACAGCTACTTAGAAGTGGTGCAAACCCAGATGCATTAAGGCACACAAAGTGTCAGTGCTGCCTTTCAGATTACTCACTTTCCCTCCCACTCATAACTTAGTGCAGTCCCTTAAAAATAACTGTTTAGTGGCTTGCCTTGTTTCAGCACCTAGACTGCATACAACTGACCAATTAGGCTGTGGCAGCCTTTGAACAACCAAAGTGAGCCATTAAAGTGCTTTTATCCAAGTCAATGGCATTTGCAGACTTTCAGCTCTCCTTAAAGAATGTAGTCATACCTGTTCCAGACTTCTTTCCCAATCTAAGTACTTTTCTCAAGTCACCCTTTCTGAGAGCAATAGGGGGTTTAGTAGTTTCTAGAAAGAGCGTGCTGGAGTCACTGTTGTTCAATGAACTCTCCGATTTCTTACACCAAAAATAAGGACTATTTCTACCTTGTCCATATCATTACAAGCGTGATATTTTACCTGAATCCAAATGACATCACAAATGGGGATATTTTTCTCCTTATTGCACTGCAAGAAAAGAGAATTGGCATCAAGACAAGTGACACTTTGCTACTCATACTAGTCACAAGAGCATGGTTACATTCTTCCATTATTTTTTTTTGTTTTAATATTCTGTATAGTGATTTCTTTAAGAAGAGATTATTCAGTTGCATTCATGAAGTATATAGGCTAAGACAGTACTTGGAAACAATACTTTAACCACTTGTTAGAAGCAGTATTCATCAGTTACAGACTCTAGAAGTGCAGCAATGTGTACTTACGCATAACACTAGTGTCACAATTCCAGTGACACTAAAAGTCTGGCTTAATGACCTGTTATAAGCTTTAAGAAGTGAGCTTATTAATAGCTATTGGTCAAGAGGAAGATTAAAGGATAAACATCTCTTAAGGTATCTTGTTCAAGATATTAGCTTATTATAATAGAGGATTTTTTTTTCCAGGTTTGTGAAAAAGCTGCACTTAATAGCTCCACTTCTGCTTCTGTGCTTTTGGAACAGAGGAAGAAAAATCTCTCCTCTACTTTTTCAAGTAAATATTGGTTCAGCTTTCAGATTGAAGACTCAAATGCCTTTTAAGAAAAGTTACTGCAGCTAAGTTCTTCCAATTGTGAGAGTTATCTCCAGCCATAGCAGGGTTTCAGCTCCTGATTTCAGTCATAGAGGATTTGTTGCCTCTTTGGTATGCTTTTAAGCCTTCTGGTTTAAAGCTAAGCTTTTGTATAGTTATCTCACTATCTGAAAATCTCTTTAGGCTACACAATGAATTAAGGTAGAAGCAATAATCTGCAAACCCCAGTAGGACAGTTTGAAAACCAGATTGCCAGTCTGTTAAGCAATCCTGGGATTACTTCCCTATTGTAAGCACTGAATCTTTTCTTAGACACTTAAAAGAAACCACTTTCTCCAAGTATATCACTAACAGTAGGACCTACCAGAAGTTCTGACGTAGTGACAGATTTCTTTTGTCTTGTTCACGTATCTACCCTATCTTTCCTGTTACATACAGTTACTACACTTCCTCTCCCCACCACCATTAGAGATACCACTGTTACAGGAAGTATTTGTCAGCTCAACAATGCTTACTGTACTCCAGTGATCCTTTCTGAGCTACTTGTTTCCTCTAGGGTAACTTGAGCATTGCATTCCACCTGGTGCATTTCCTAACACCTCAGTAACTCAGTTTAAGACAAGGCTAGATCTCTTCAAAATAATGAGAAAGCACCTTGCTGGCCTTACTGAATTAACCCACACTTCTCATTAGGTTCATACTTTAAACTAAGGAGCAAGGTCTAACCAGCAAACATCTGCATCCTTAAGAAGGAGATCCTTAGGTTGCAGTGCCCACTTTTCCCATGGAAGTCAAGGATGCAGTAGCAAGCCTTGTCTAGAAGACAGCCTAGCATATAGGAGGTTCTCATTACATTTACATTGTCTAACATGTAGAAAGCACTGCAATAATTACACTAGCAGTTTGTTAGTCTATGTCTTTGCACAGTCAATCCTACAATGCAAGTGTAGTAGATACACCAAAACTTCAGCTTCCACAGTCTAAGGAAAAGTACCTTTATTAGGTGCACTTAAGTTTGAAATGTATATACACCACTCCCATTCAGCCCACCAACATTTTACATCTGTTGAAGAGAGCATGGCACATTTGCTTACATACTCAGCTTAAAGCCTTTGTAAAATGCATCTGTAAATGCCAACTTCTGAATTCTAGGCAGACATGTCATATAGAAGAACTGAGATAAGAGGCTTAATCTTACTGCTCTTGAGCTGCAGCAACAGAGAAACAAATCTATTCACTTGTCACTGACTTGACTAAGTATCCTATAAGAGTTAGTAAACTAGTGACAAGAGCCAAACACTGTTAGAAAATAACTATTTCAAGAACAGAGTTAATTGCTAGCAAGTTCAGATAGTTTAGTCTTGACGATGGCACAATGCTTATCATTTGCCTCAGATACTCATTCACCTCACTTTCTTAGCAGCATTTGTTCCTCTGTGCTCTCCTAAATTCATTTCTTGGGAAAATGTAATCAATGCAGTTTGGACTACCCATTCTTCATGCTACGTTGGACTTGCAGCTAGTTCTTCAGTTAGGCTTTCATCTCTAGAGGCATAAAGAAGCTTCCTGAGCTTACATGTCTTTATTATGTACCAAAACAAACATCAACATCAAGTGATTTATCAGGCTTATCTCTACTTCAGTAAGTCATCTGCCTTCTTATTTTAGCTCAAAAGTTTCCACTTCAGGGGGTAAGCAAGGCATTTAGTATATCATTAGCTTACCTGGAACAGCTGTCTGGTTCATCATCCTCATCACGACCATCATCAATCTTTACTGTGGGCTCTTCTGGTTTTGGAGAGCTGGCAAAGATAAAATACAAGTCACATACTGATACAGATGTCAACTTCATATACTGCTGTTGTTGTTTCAGAAGAAAGAATATTAACTGTCAGCTGAGGGAGGGAACAGATGCATCCAGCAATAGGATAAAGAGCTTTGAAGTAGGGCATCCAGGAGTCCGCTGAGGACTTAACAGCCCAGTCCAGACTCTGGAAGCTGGAAATACACATATGCAAAATTGCTTCAGAGAGTTCAAATTACATCAATGCTATTACAGTGAACTACTTGTTCAGAGAATTAATGCTTTCTCCAGGAAAAGCCATAGCACAGAGATGTTTTTGTGCAGGGCAGGATACCAGACCGGAAACTGGAAGACCATAGCAGCAGCAGCTGAGCTAATGCTAGAACAGCATTTTCTGGATCTAGTGGCTGTTTGCCATAACTTCCTTCAAAGTGTCTCTTTAGGTCAAGCTTTTGTTCAACTGTCTGAGAAGCTTTAAGGACTACATGGCTACTTCAGATGAAATAAAATGTAACATCCAAATCCAGGAGTTTCCAATTCAACCTTCTCCACAGAAATACTGTGCTACATAATAGCACAGCCACAATATTTGCTGTGGCTCTGCCTCTGGCATCATTGCTTCCTGGGCACAAGCAACTACATACACATTTCCAATATTGATGTTTCCATGCTGTTCCGAGTTGTTACACTAATGGTTCAAACATGCTAGATTGCCTCAGAGGATCCAAGTATCCTTCATCCTCTACAATGGGCTCATGTACCAGCACTGCTTTTGCAGTGTGGGCTAACCCTCTTTTAAGCAAGAGGTTTAATGATCCATTTCCTTCAGTGTCAGAAACCAGTACTGATGGTTCAGTTAAAAAAAAAAGGTATGAATGACTCCTCCCCAACAATTTTGGTATTTAAAGCTAGTTTTCCAGCTCCATTATCTCCAGACACCAATGTTTTCACTTTGTTCCTAGAACCGAAGCAAAGCTCTAGTGATGTATGGCCATTCAGCTTTGCTTCTCAGCTATTCCTGAGATATTCATTTGGGAGTTTCCACTTAATGTACAGCTGAAATACTTGACTCATTAAAGCAGGTTGCTGCTGCTGCTACAGCATTTTTGCTGCAGGTCACTTGTTTATACTTCTAGGCACATGAAGTACCAAATGCCACCTTCTTATCCTCTACTATGATTAAAATAAAAACAAGCAACAGTAGTATTTTGCATTAGGAAGCCAATCTTTAACACAAAAAGAAAACAGTACACTGCTTCCTCTGTGCTTTCACACAAATTCAGTTCTAGATCATAGAATGGTTTGGAAGGGACCTTAAAGATCATCTGGTCCAACCACCCTGCCATGAGCAGGGACACCTCCCACTAGACCAGGTTCCTCAAAGCCCTGTTCAAAGATAATGCTTTCCTCAGAAGGAGTTTGTTTTGCTGAGCACTCTACATCTACTTGTTGTCCAAGCTGGAACAAGCTCTCTACCACAAGCTGCTACATCTAGTCCCTGGCTACTGGGGTAGAAGAAAATGAGGATATACTAGAAGAACCTATTTCTTCCCCACACACTCTGAACTTCAGACTTGAGGCTTTTAAGAAGAGCAGAGCAAGAGCATCTTATTCTACAAGAGACCTTGACAGTGCTCATGGAGTCTAGAAGGGAGGAGGCTTTACTGCCATGAGCTCATTACATCATGCCTAGGTGCTCTGTACTTCTTAGTTAGTTCTTAACTACTTGTAAGAGGTAAGCTACATCACCATATTTTTCTCAAATATACCATACTTCACAGACAACAGCATTTTAAGGAGTGAGCAAAATATAAAGACTATGTTATATAAACTTCAAGCACTCCATTGTTATTCCCTTTGTTACATTTAAAACACTAAGAAAGTTTAGACAGGGAACACACACAGCATACCTCAACCCCAAACCCATACATTGGTGCGGTTCATCTCACTCACCCAGCAGCTTCTGTCAGCTCTGATCCTTGTTCGTATCTCACAGTTGTCATTTTGCCTGTTGTTGCTCTGCTGCTTTTAAGAGAAAGCACAACTAGTTAAAGAGAAGCCAGTATAAGAAACAGTGAATACCAGCATCCTATAGCAGCCTCACACTCAAGTTACCAGCAGACAGGCTTCTGCTTCACTTTCAAGTATTTCCTACCCACAGTTGGCAGAACACAGTTTATCTATAAGGCTAGTGAGAGTCACCCACTCAACAATGTGATGCTTTTTGACTTAATATACCACAGTGACAATAACTTCAAAAGAGCATCTTTGCTTCACGATTAAACGTTTTCCCCTGCTTCAAGCTACGAAACACAGCAGAGCCCCGTCTGGCAGCTCCGGGAGGGATGCTGCTGCTCCAGGCTGCTCTGGCAAGCACTGGCTGGACGTCCGTGGGAGCGGATGCTGGAGCTCCCAGCACACGGCCACCCCTCCGAGGGGAGGCCCGCGCTTCATCCCCCTGTGTGGCCACTCCCTTAGACCTGCCTCAAGCACAGCCGCACAGTCCCGGGAAGGGAACTGGCTCCCACAGCGGCGGGTACAGACCTGCCAGCAGTCTCTCCGCTC